>NC_056729.1:111105322-111222822 GCF_019279795.1 Protopterus annectens | reverse complement strand
AGAGACCTGCCAGGTCTAAACTTGAAACAAAGACATCAATGATCCTTGTGGGACACCCCAAAAATTAATGATCATCAGAGTCAGTCCCTGTAATGATTCATCAAACCAGGCTGTATATGTACACGGACCAGTAGGTTGTGCAAGCCTGATGACCTATGGGTCAAGACAATGTACGACATGGGTCCTGGGAAGTGGAGAGTGGGCAGCTTGTAGTGGTGTGTTCAGACACGACCTGCACCCACAGTAAGGGTGACTGCTGTAGAGGAGGGGCAGGTGGGGGAACTATGGGTATGCAATTATGGGCCCAGGCGTGCAGGTGTTGGCCCACCCAAGGGATGTAAGTAATATTCCGAAATGGGCAGAGTTTACACCCATACCTCTCAACCCCTAAGAGCAAAACCACTGGACAGAACATAAACCTTTGGGGGAACAAATAGGGACAGAAAGCAGATATTCCACTAACAACCTTAGAAGGCTGATAGAATAATAGGTATGCATTAGCATGACTTGGCTGAAGGATGTGGGGTCCCAATCCCAATTACTTGTCTGTATTTAATGGTGGCAGTTCCCAGGTATTTGCCAGACAGGTGCAGACTGTAAGAGGATCACACCAGTTGTATGAAGCAAACTCTGGACAGGTCACAGATTCTGTACAGTCAACTGGCATGCTTACGCTCAATGGGCAGCCATTCCCGATATGGGTCCCACAGCAGCACATTCCAGTTTATATGGCTAAGTATGGTATGACCATATGTGTCGTTGCATAACCCACTACACAACACCTACGAACACATGGTCGCAACACCCCACTGTAGGCATGTAAGCCGATGTAATAGGCATCACAAGGTATTATTGTAGTCCTCACCCCTACCCAGTGGTGTGAGTGTCAGATGCAAACACCAAATGCAGTGCATTTGCAAGTGTGGGAGCAAGCGGGTGTAAGCCTGTTTGGCCGCCGTTATGCGAGTACCACACTGGTGAAGCAATGTAGGGGCTAACTGAATGTAAGAAACTATAACCAGAGGTTAGCATTACTTAGCTCCGAGCAAACCCACGCACATCCGCTCACAACTGCTTTAAAGTACCTTAATCACTCTGTACCCAACAGCTCGTGTTCTGGCCAGCAACAAAATAAACAGCCTCTGCAAGGCTAGAACACAAGATCCTGTACATCACAGTCACAGTAGTTAACCACTATGCCATGATAGCAATACATATAAAGGAGGTATCAGCAAACTAATCCTCACCACAGGGAAATCAAATCAAATATGTGAACTGAATCTGTGTACAGTGTAATGTTCTATAAACTGCCACATACCATAAATATATCAACTGGAGCACTGCAGTAAACATAGAGTTGAGGTGTCACTGTAATAAAGTTATGAAGTCCCCAGGGCCCCATACAGTGTATGTACACATGAATCATGGATACCAGACACATATATAAGCTGTAATGAATAAGACATAACTTAGCCTTTTCGAAACCGGCTAATTATGGAAAAGTGCGGGAATCTGGCCCTACTTAAATTAAAGAGGTGGGAATACGGCTCATAACTGGTTGTAGCATCCCCCTGCAAGCAGAATGGCTGGAGTCGGAGAAGGCACTCACTGTAGAGTGCAGTACTGGGGCATCCAGGAGTACAAAATCATGGTATGGCTCCTGGTAAAGCACCATGACAAGACACTACTGCAGGGCCAGTACAAGGGCTCACAGTACAAAACGGAGGCCTGGAACAGTCTCACCCGTGACCTCACTAGTGCCACAGGTATCCTCCAGACTGGTGGGCAGGTCAGGCACCCCCATGTAGACCTGAAGCAGCAGAGGGCGGGGTGTCCTGGAACAATGGATCCAGGAAGCAAGGCAGATGCAGAATGCCCCAGAACTGAGTAAGTACTCCTTCCACTATGTAGTTAATTCTGCATGAAAAGAGACATGGAAGAGCTCTCTGATCATGCAGCCCAGGCTGGTATGACCCTGACCCTGAGTAGCATCCTGCCCTCACCAAGAATGATACCTCAGGATAAAGAAAAAATGATCAATTTCAACAACTGGCTAAGCTTTTTGTGTCATTCAAAGGGGATCCAGTGTCTCTCAGCCTGGGACGACATGCTTGGCAAGCCACATTGCTTCACAAGAGATGGCTTGCACCTGTCACCCCTAGGCTTTTGAATACAGGCCAAAGCTCTTGCTGCCCCCATAGTACCTTTCTTAGGCAAGGCTCAAAAGTCAAACCCACCTCCGTAAACAGCACAATTAACAAAAAACTGAGGGTTATGCTACTCAACGCCAGGAGTTTAAATCTTAAAATGCACGCACTTGAAGCACTCCTCAGTATAGAGAATGTCGACATCTGTGCATTAACTGAAACCTGGTTCAAGGCTCCAAAGACCACCCCAGCACTACCGGGCTACAACTCATACTACACGTTTCGGCCACAGAATATGGACCAAAACACAAAAGGAGGGGGTGTATCCATATTCATCAAGGATACCTACACCTCCAGGTTAGTGGTGCAGCATGATACTTCTGAGATCATTCATGTGCAACTAACATCGGGCAAATCAGCAATGTGAATTGTGGCTTGCTACAGATCACCCTCCATGACCCAGGATCACCACTCCACCTTTCTGGAGATACTGGAAAACATGAAGGTCCAACCGAATACCCTGATATTGGGCAATTTCAATTATCCTACCATTCATAGGGAAAACTACTCAAGTACAAATTCCCAGGCCCAGCGCTTCCTGGAATTCATCAATTCAAATGCCCTGGATCAGCTGGTAAACTCCCTACCAGAGGTGAAAACATATTGGACCTGGTCATCACCAACATGGGCGACAGGTGTTCCACACTGGATGTCAACCCGTCACTGGTTATATCAGACCATAAACTAATCACTCTGGATGTCCATACCCATCACCACCCCCAACTAAGGAAACCACAGTAAAAAACTTTTCTAAAGCAAGCTTTGCCTTACTTAAGACAGAGGTGGTAAGTTTGACAGCCCTCACGCTGAAGCATAACGCTGCCCAAGATGCAGAAACCTTTACAAAAGCACTCTATGAGCACCTAGAAGGATGCACGGATCATGCCATCCCTTAGCAAAACCAAGACTCACTCCTCTAAGTGAAGGAAACCAGTTTGGTGGACCCCTGCAATAAACAGGCTAGACAACAGAAGGAGGAAACTAATTCAGAAAAAAAGCAAATCCCAAGAAGGAAAGATATCCCTGATCATTATTAGTAAGACACTAAGGTCCCTCATGAAATCATACAAGGCTAACTTTGAAAGAAAAATAGCCAAGGATTCAAAAGATAACTACAAAGTCTTCTTTAGCTATGTTGAGAATCTAAGTGGCAACTTGCAGATATGCACTGAACTAGTGCAAAATAGCACAAAATATACTGAACCTCCTGATATTGCCAACATCCTGGCAGATAAATTCAGTGCAAACTTCACCTCCCTCTCAACTCCAAAAGGGCCCACAACAATACCAGAAAAGTGTAGTGTCCCAAAAATCACAGACGCAAAGGTGACAACAGCCCTTTCAAAAGCCAAAAACACAGTGTCAGTGGGACCAGATGGTGTCCCAGGCTGCATCTTGCATGAACTACAGAACGAACTAACCCCCCAACTAAACACACCGTTCAACCTCAGCCTGTCCATAGGCTATGTGCCCATAGAATGGTGCACAGCAACAATTATTCCTCTCTACAAAGGAGGGGCCACAACTGACCCTGGTAACTACCGCCCCATAAGCCTGACTAGCTTGGTTTGCAAGGCTATGGAGTGCATCATCATGGAACTCATTAACAAAGACATTGGGAACGTCCAAACACTTGACCTGACCCAGTTCAGCTTTGTTAAGACCAGATCATGCCTACTAAACCTGGTTGACTTCTTTGAGCCAGTCACCAAGGCCATAGACGAGGGAAAGGTAGTTCACACAGCCTACGTTGACCTCACCAAGGCTTTTGACACCATTCCCCACTTGGGTATTACAGAAAAACTCACCAGCCTGAACATCAACCCCTACTTCATGAGACGGGTTGCCAACTGGCTTACAGACAGAACTCGCACGGTAAGAATAGCGGGTTCCAGGTCCGACTCTAAACCAGTCACAAGTGGTGTCCCACAAGGCTCAGTCCTGGGACCCCTACTGTTCGGCATATACTTCTCAGAAGTACAGGCAAACACAGGAGGACTATGGCTAACCAAGTTCGGCGATGACTGCAAACTGGGAGCCATAACTGACTCTCTGGCTGACACGGACATCCTCCAAAAGAGCCTTACTGAAATGGACACCTGGAGTCAAAATCATGGCCTCAAGCTAAATGCCAAAGAATGCATAGTCATCCCATTTGGGAAAAACAAAACACCCATGAATTACCACAAAGGTGGCAGCCCCCTTAACACAGAAAAGGTAATAAGAGATCTGGGGACCCAGGTAGATAGTAATCTCTCCTTTGACAATCATATTGCCAAAGTAGTTAGGAAATCCTTCTATGTGGCCCATCTAATTACTAAAGGGTTCACATCTAGAAATAAAGAGGTTATAGTGCCCCTCTACTCAGCACTCATCAGACCCATCATAGAGTACAATGCCACATTTGGGATGTACCTCACAAGACACTTCCAACAGCTGGATAGACCACAAAAGTACCTCACCAAGAGAATTACTGGCCTCAAACACATGTCCTATGCAGCCCGACTGAAAAAACTCTGGCTGTACTCAGTGGCATATCGCTTACTCAGAGGTGATCTCTGCCTGACTTACAAAGCCATGTCCAACTCAGAATTGATGGACATGCTCCACCTAAAGAAATCCAAGTCACTGTCAGTCACATGCTCTAGTGAGCTAAACCTCACCAAAACAATGAATAGAACATGCTGGAGGGATAGATTCCTGTCACAGAGACTCCTCATGCTTTGGAACAAAATTCCAAATTACATCAGGTAGAGCCTCTCACTAACACTCTTCAAGAGAAACCTTGATGAATGGATGGGTAACAGAAAAAACACCCATGGGATCACTTCATTGACTCTTCTTGACAGAGGATCAGTTAATTAATGAATGGGGTGCGAAAGCCGACACCCTCTTGCTAGGCTTATAAATGCCCTCGGGCAGATAGCCTAGTACTTACCTATGGACCTAATAATTGCCTAGCTTGTGTATAGGTATGGCTAAATAACACTGTACTTCCCTGACAGCTGCAGATGAGTGTGCTGTGAACCAGCAAGCCTATGATGCTAGACTGCAAAGGATGTGTCACAAGGCAGGTTAGTAAATAGCCTGCATGTACTGTCATAACAAATAAATGTAAGAGCCTCAGAAAGTGTTGTACCAGTATACAGAATTGTGTAATATGCTGTGAATAAAGGTGTAACCCCTGCATTGCTTCTGTTTACTCTGCAGTCATACGTTGTTGTACTGTTGCAGTTATTAAATAGTACTGTTGCAGTAAGCAGTGTTACTCACACTGTTGTATGCAGATAAATGTGTATGAAGTGCTGTATAACAATGTTGGAAGTGCAAACAGGTCAGTCATATTAGACTAAATACATTGCAAAGCCTCACATCAATTGCCTGATAGCATAATGTACAGTGATCTTAACTGTAATGCTTTTGTCATACACAGCAGGGCTCTGGATCCCAGGAGCGCCAGTAAGTTGTATGCATACTCATTCCACACAAATGCACACAGTTTGTTAGAATGTTCAGAGAAAAAGCTGAATGCATATATACACTTAACAACTATACATATTTTGCTAGAATGCCCAAATAGAAAGTGGTATGCATATTCATACCCCTCAACTCTTCCAATCTGCACAGTATGTCCTGATAAATGGCCTACATCACCTGCCTTTTGCATTGTTCCCCTGACAAATTATTGTGATGATCCACGAAATGTAGGCAGCTGTTAATGACATATAACTGATAGTCAGACTTGTACATAGTCAGAGAATGCACATGCAAACATACCTGTCATCCCAGCATCTCACCCAAAGTGTATGACAGCAGTCTCAAAACAAGTTGCATTAACACCTGCATATTGTCAAGCCTGTACGTAAGACACAGGTCCCATACATACTAATATACAAACATACCATTGTACAATATAATGCCATTGAGTAGTGTTATAATACATGTAAGGGACAGACCAATGCAGTGACTATGAATGTTGTAAAAATGACAAGGATTTATTAGTTGTTAATTGAACTCTCTCTCTCACCCCTACCATATGTGCAAAAATAACCGATTTACACAACTCATTTGGTATGTCTACACTCCTAAACTTTGTTGGGACATATGTCCCATTGGTTTATAAATATTCACATCTGTTTCTATGCATGTGCCATGTTAAAATACTCCCATGTTGGTGTACTGTTGCCATCAATGAAACCTGCATGTTGTAATGGCCACTGTTTACCCATATATGCATGTGTTATGCCTGCTCTGCAACTATTTTATATCCGGTGCCCTGGGTAATGGGAATACCTATGCATGCTGTTATAACTAATCATGAATGCTGTTGACTATTACTAACCCATATCTGCCTTAAACATGCTACAACATAGCTCGTATGGGAAGGCCGGGCGAGTGGACCCACCTGTCCCACCTCAGTTGGCCATGGCACCGGGCACCAGCACATATGGGGCCCAGCCTGGGACCTCCTCATCTGTTGGCCCTGCACCACCTTTGGGTGGAACCACCGCAGGGAATGGGGCTCACCCCCCTGGGAGCGGGAGCAGACAGGAACCTGTCACCCATGGTATGGTCCGGGCCGTGGTGCGTAGGGAGCTCGACAGGGAGATTCAAGACTGCCTATGCCAGCTTGAGGGCCAAGTGGTGCAACTAGAGGGTGAGGTTGCCCCTCCTAGACAGCCCCCAGCACATCCACCTTCTGGGCTGTGAAGGTGCAGTGGTGACTGCACATGGGTGGTGACCTCAGTCCCACTGTATCCATGTGTGGACTCATGGGCTTGTGACTTCCAAACACCCCTCCCCGTCCAAGGTGTCCCCCCCACATGTGTCATATACCACCCCTGTATGCGTCTTGTTTGTCTTGTCTGTCATCCTACCCAACCTATCCTCCCTGATCATACCTACTCTCCTTCCCCAACATCCCACTCTCACCTAAACATAAAAGAAAAAAAGGGCAATCTGTTCCCACAAAAAAATCATGCCCCATACATAGCTGTCCATTTTGCACAAGTGTCCACTGGACATATGTAAACATTTGTAATTGACATCACAACATACTATTGTTGTCCTCACCCCTCTCTCAGGGTTGTGAGTGTCCAAATGTACCGCCAAATTTATTGCATATGCACAGCCGTTGCTGTGGAAGAAATGGACAGCTATGGGCCTTCCCTACACCCTTCCTGCACATCCCTAGCTACCTTGCCTACTGTCTTTCCCTCTTTGTGCCCCTTTTTCACCACTTTCCTATCACCCCTTTTTTCTTTTCTTTGAAAGAAATTAGTGTGATGGTAAGAAGGAGTAAGCACTTTTAAGCAGCAGTGAGCAGGTTTCAGCCTGTTTGCACGGGGGTAAGCACTGCCGACACAGGTTAAGCAATCAAGAAGGTAACTGAGTGTAAGGAACTGTACCCAAAAGTAACCACTGCTTAACGTCATGCAAACCCATGCATACTCGCTCACAACTGCTTAAAGGTGCCTTAATCACTCCACATCCAATGTCCTTTGTTCTGCCCAGCAACAAAATAAACGGCCTCTGCAAGTCTTGAAACCAGGACCCTGCATACCACAGCCAATGTGTTTTACCACTAAGCCATGGCAGATAGACAGACATTGGATGTTATCAGAAACATATCATCCAGCACAGTCATTCAACAGTATAGGAAATGTATTTCATTATGTAGATGTATGTGTGTGTGTTTATGTCCAGATATATATATATATATATATATACATACATAGATATAGATATATCAAAAACATACCATGTGACAACAAAGCAGTAAAAAAGAATGAAAAGGGAAACACCAGCAACTCCTGTATTATGTAGTGGTGTTGTCCTATGTAATATCAAGACTCCCTCAGACAGACATGTGTCATTAATACACGCAAACATTTGTACATTGCCCGAATACATTATTTTGAGCATTTTATTTACATTAACAAAACAGTTCCTTTCCAATCATTATGTGAGAACAGTACTCTTGCAAGGTGCTGTGTGCAACATCATCATCATTAAAAAGTTAAATGGGGTAATCATAGAGGGACTGGTAGTGTTGTGTGTACAATGGGGTCGTCTACATCACGTGTACCTGGAACCTTTAGGAGTCATGTGCATACCAGGATCGTATGCCTGAGAGAGGGGTGAGGACAACAGTAGTATGTTGTGATGCAAATTAAAAAGTTTACATGTGTCCAGTGGACACGTGTGAAATGGACAGCTATATATGGGGCAAAGGTTGTTCTGGGAACAGATTGGCCTTTTGTTTCCATTTTTGTAAGGTGAGAGTGGGATGTTGGGAAAGGAGAGTGGTATGCTTGTGGAGGATAGGTTGGGTAGGATAATAGACAAGACAGCATACAGGGGCAGTATACGACACATGTGGGGGGGATACACCTTGGATGGGGACGGGGTGTTTGGCAGTCACAAGCCCATGATCCCCCAAATGGAAACAGTGGGATGGAGGTCCCCACCCATGGGCAGCCACCACTGCACCTTCACAGCCGCAAACGTGGCTGTGCTGGGGGCTGTCTAGGAGGGGCAGGCTCTTCCTCTAAATGTGCCACTCTGCCCTTGAGCTGGCATAGCTGCTCTCGAAACCCCTTATTGAACCCCCTATGCACCACAGCCTGGACTGTACGATGGCTGACAAGTTCCTGTCTAGACCTGCTCCCACGGGGGCAAGCCTCATCCTCAGTGGTGGTTCCACCAGAAGGTGGTGCAGAGCCAACAGAGGTTGAAATCCAAGGCTGGGCCCCAGATGTGCTGGTGCCCGATGCCATGGCCAGCTGAAGTGGGACAGGTGGTTCCGCCGGGACCACCAATCCCATACAGCCTATGGTGTTGCAGTTTTAACAAAGATAAGGCTTAGTAACAGTCAGCAGCATTCAGGATTACTTATAACAGCATGCATAGATATTTCCATCAACCCAAGACAACAGACGTCATACATTTGCAGAGGGAGCACAACACATGCATATACACTGCATGACATCAATCCAAAGCGTAGATGACTTGTGACTACAGCTATGAACAGTGGCCCATTATTGGCATGTCACTGTGATAACCTCAGACAGTGACTGTCATACCACTGTTTCATGTGATGTATGTCCAATCAGGGATGCGATGGCAGTAACTCTCATCACTGTCACCGTGTACTGACTGCAATCCTCACACTATGCTTCTGCAGTTCACAAATGTGTGTTCTGTGAGTAACACAAAAAACAAATGGTTCCACACACTGACCAGTCCACAGATGACCCTACAGATGGGGATGTCCTCACAAACAGAGCACTGTCTTGTCAGTTATTAAAACATGCCGACTAGCCATTATGAAACCTGTTAAATTGGCAGTAGTCTGGATGAAGCATAGCTACACTTACATGCTGTGGGCATGTCTGGCACATCACCCTCCTATCGTTAGGCTATTTTCCACTGTGTATGTTGTTTGTGGAATATCCAGATTTCATCTGTGATGCTGTTTACCAAACACTAGATCCAGGTTCCACTCACAGCAACTGTCATGGGAAAACACCAACATGATGTCCCTAGATATTGTACTGTGTTCCCATGCAATTGGCTATGGGAATGTCACCACAGCTGCTCCACATGCAATCCACTAGAAGAGGCTGCAATAGGTGCAGAGGTCATCACCTGATCATGACCATCACTTACACAACACAAGCTGCTGCTGAGCAGATGTACATCTCCACATTCACCAGAGAGTGTGTGGGAGAGACAGACAGAGGCAAAGTACATCAGAGAAGGGCTGGGAGACTAAAACCTAAGCATCTTCTGTCACACACCTACCAGTACAAGGGTTCAAACCCCTAACTGACTAGCCATTACTATTACAAATGCATGCAGTTACTCCATGTGCCACATAGCTGACATGTTGGTGTTCTGTATGAACATATATGTGTGCTCGTGAGTGACATCTGCAACAGAGATATAGAAGACATACATTAGGTGTAGCACACATGGTCAGGAAATCCTTCTACGTGGCAAACCTCATCACAAAAGGTTTCTCATCCAGAAAAAAAGAGGTCATTGTTTCCCTCTACTCATCACTCATTAGATCCATTATAGAGTACAATGCTCCTTTTGGTATGTACCTCACAAGACATCTACAACAACTGGAAAGGCCACAGAAATACCTCACAAAGAGGATTACCGGCCTCAAACAGATGCCCTATGCCGTCTCAAAAAAACTCCAGCTTTACTCCGTCGCATATCGCCTACTCAGAGGTGATCTCTGCCTAACATACAAAGCTATGTCAAACCCAGAGCTGTTGGGCAAGCTCCACTTAAAGAAATCCCAATCCCTCTGAGCTACATGCCCTAGGGACCTAAACCTTGTCACCACAATAAACAGTACATGCCGGAGGGATAGATTCCTGTCCCAGAGACTTCCCACACTCGGATATAAACTACCTATCTATATCAAACAAAGCTCCTCATTAACATTCTTCAAGAAAAATCTTGATGATTGGATGGGAAATGGGAAATTCACCCCGGGGATCACCTCTGTGGCTCTGCTTGACAGTGGCACAGGAAAATAATTTTCTTGGGTGGCAAAAACCAGGGTACCTTTTTGGCTGGGCTTGTATAGGCCCCGGGGCCGATAGCCTAATACCTACCTATGAACCTATGGCTGTCCACATGAACAGATGTCAGTGTCAACACAACCGCACTCTCTAAGGGGCTCAGAAACATTGGCACACTTTGGCAGGCTCACAAATACACTTTCTAACTACTTAGTTTGCCACATTACAGTAATCCACATGTATTACATGCACCACAGAAGTTATCCTGAGGTTCCATGGGCTAGGGCATGTGAACTTGTCTGACATCAGTCAGTATGCTAATGGTAGTTATACTGGGTGTAACTGTGGTTGGGAAAATCATACCCCACACACAGACACAAGGTGCCAGTACTGACATGCATGTGTACCTTGCTTCATGGGTGTGTAGTGGTTGGCTGTACAAGGGTTGGGTGAGGGGTAATCCTTGGCATCAGGCCACCTGACAATGGTCTGCAGTGTGGTTCAGGGGTGTATTGTCTGCAATGTCCAACACAGATGGGTATTGTATTAACCGTCCTGTCATCCTGGTTATATTGTGTGTGGCCATTGCTTTGCAATGCATGCCATGTCTGTGTTTGATAGTCCTTGACATGGACATTGCCTGGGACGTGCACGTCCCGCATTAATGTACAGTGACATGTTTAAGTGTACCTGGTTTGCCTGGCACATGTTATGTACACAGACTGTTATCATCCGATGTGCCAATCCTGGCCTGGTGTGGCAGGACCTGTTAATAGACAGCAGGTTGACTCTGCACCGGCATTGATAGCATGATACAGGTATTCCCTGGTGTCAGTGGCATCTGTCCATACTGGGCATGTGTGTAAGGCATTGTATGTCCATTGTGGATCACATTTGATGGCACCACATATGTTGCAGGTGTCCAGTGGGGAACATAGTGAAGGCACATTGTCCCCAATTATATGCCTATTGTACTGGTGGACAGGGTGCCATGCTCTCTGCAGCCCACTGCAATCACACCATGCCTACTATCTGTCAACAATGTGCAGGGTACTAGCAACATAGCGGGATTTTCTAGGCAAGTGTGTTCATGTATGACACATGGGTTCAGACCATATTTTGGATAATAGTAGGGTTGCTTACTTTGTTCACCAGGCCTTTTGCCAAATGTAGGGGTATGGCTTGCCAACCCAGTCTCTTGGCTGATTGAAATCTGTAATCCTCATTTGGTGGACATTGTGACATATAATATGGCCACCATATAGGAAAACTACAAAACTCACTCCTCAATATGTTCAGTGGTTAGACACTCACATCCACCTCCACACAGGCTCTGACTGTTAAACACATACAAACCTGCCATGTCTTGGAATAGAACTCCTACCTAACTAGCCTATCACAATACAGCATTATGCAGGTATGGCATGTGCTATGGAAATTATTGGGCTACCCCATCCCCAAAGGTGTATTTCACAAGGAATGACATCAGCAGGTTTACCAAAGTAGGGCATTTCAAATTTCTTGCAAGTGAGTAGCCCAAAATCCATTGCTCACAAAACAGACAGTGAGACACACACAACACAACCATAACTGACATGTGTGGGTATAGAAGCCATGACCAAGATCTATCTCACTACTGCATGGAGATGTTATAGGACGCACCATGAGGATTACTAGGGAACTTGTTCCCCAGAGGTGTATTTGACAAGGAATGACATCAGCAGGATTACCAAAGTAGGGCATTGTAAATGTCCTGTGAGTGAGTAGGCTATAATGTATTGCTTCCTACACAGACATTGAAACACACACAAAACATACATAACTACCATGGTTGTGGATGGAACCCTACCATAGTTCTAAATCACACTCCAGCAGTATGTAGTTACCCGACATGCTACAGAGATTCCTGGGTTACAGTAGTCCCAGAGGTGTATTTCTAGGTGGGTGACATCAGCGTCCTTGCTGAAGGATGAGTATATGAATTGTAAGGAGTGTGCATACTCTAGAAAGCATTGTTCCCTTCTCAGGCCAACAGGCACACACACACACAGTTGGCTTGTCTGGGATTAGAACACCTACCAAACTAGTTCATTACACTACAGCATTACGCAGTTACAGGATGCTACAGAGTTTACAGGGTTACAGCAGCCCCTGAGGTGTATTTCTAGGTGGGTGACATCAGCATCCTTGCTGAAGTTGAGTATATGAACTGTAAGGAGTGTGCATACTCTAAAAAGCATTGTACCCTTCTCAGGCAGACAGACACACACAGTTAGCAAGTCTGGGATTAGAACACCTACCAAACTAGCTTATCACACTACAGCATTATGCAGTTACAAGACGTGCTACAGAGATCATTGGGTTACAGTGATCCCAGACGTTTATTTCTAGGTGGGTGACATCAGCAGGATTGCCAAAGAAGGGTATTTCAAGTGTACTGCAAGTTGTACATGATTTCTGCCTGTGTGTACCCGCTGCTTACTGTTGGGAAACACATTTATACCTGCTTAAAAGTGTCTTATTCAGTCCTAAATGACATTATCAACAACCCTTGCAGGTCTTGAACCCTGGACCATGCACAAGAAGGTCACTGGACTTACCACTAAGCCATCGGGTTGTATTTATATATATGTGATGGTTTTTATAATACACATTTTACTACTGGTATTCCACAGTACTGAAAACAAATGGGACAGTCACTTTGCGTACATATGTACACTACCCTTGAATGTACTGCACTCTGTGAAACAACATAGACAAGTCTACTTATGTACAACTGTTATAACTAAATACATATATGCACTTATAGGATGTGTACACACATATATCTATATGGATATACACAGACACAGCTATAGCCATATATATAAACATGCCTGAACACCCTTTGTGACACAGAAGGGTTCCAAAGGAATTGATGTGTACACAAAAGAGAGGCAACCCTTGTATTATAACATTTAAATCTTAATCAGTTCACCAGAGAAGGGATGGCTGTTGTGTATGTGGAGTTTGGGGTGGGGAATTATGGCTAAGGAAATATACCCCGGGATTGTGGAGTTAGGGTGGGGGAATGATGGGTATGGACATACAACCCGGGGACCGCTTCTGTGTCATTGCTCGACAGTGGCACAGGAAAATAATATACCCATCAGTAGTTGTTCTTGACTGTCTATTCTTTTCTATTCTTAACTATGTAATAATATGTAGACTCCACTCACCACAGATGACTTCCATGGTGTGCAGCATGTTAAAAGACATAACACATGTGTATGCCTGGCTACAGGGTAGTCACACACACACACAAACACACTTGCCAGTATTGTGCTTACAAGTCTTGCCTATGTAAAGGTAACTACTAGAGTGGTATGCAGTTGGGGTATGTGCCACAGAACCCATACAATTACACATAATCTGATTCTGATTCTGAGCTGGGTGACATCACATGACTAATTACTTGCAGTGGGGGGGGTGGTTTAGCAGATGACAAGGATAAAGGCCAGTGCAAAAGGTGGTTTCTCTTTGGAAAGCAGTAAAACCCGCTGTCATGACAGAATGCAGACACAAATACACACACACAACCACACTCAGCCATTTGCTGACACACACACATTTGCCAGTGGTGGGATCAGAACTTCTGCCTATCTACAGATCAGTATTACAGTACTATGCAATTACAAGATGCACCAAAGAGATTACACATTTCAAGGCAGTCAGAATGCCCTTCTAAGATTGAGGACATCAACAGGGATACTGACAATTAAGATGTACATAGCTGTAAACCTGTGTGTTTAAAGTGGGAATCCATTACAACCTGTATG
This sequence comes from Protopterus annectens, assembly GCF_019279795.1. Classification (NCBI taxonomy): domain Eukaryota; kingdom Metazoa; phylum Chordata; order Ceratodontiformes; family Protopteridae; genus Protopterus; species Protopterus annectens. Next base: position 111,208,254 of record NC_056729.1, on the reverse strand, counting down.
CACAAACAAGACACATCATCTGCAGGTAAGACATAGGTAGGCCTGAGAGGTATAGTTGTAGCACAACAAGCCCTGAACTGGAGTATGCCCATCTGTGGAATGGACAACTACTATCACTATACAGGGTTACAGTGGTCATGCTCATACAAATAGAATTACAGGACTTGTTTGGATGCATTGACTCCAATTAAACAAGGTGACAGTGGGCATGCTCATACACTAAGTAGCACAGGGCCGTTTGGGATGCACTCTGACTACAACTACACAAGGTTATACTGGGCATGCTTATACACTTAGAAATAAAGGGCTTGTTTGGGTGCACTGACTCAAATTACACAAGGTGGCAGTGGGTACGCTCATACACTTAGTAGCACAGGGCTGTTTGGGCTGCACTCTGATTCTAACCATAGAAGGCCACAGTGTGCATGCTCATACACTTAGATGTACAAAACACTTTGTAATGGACTCCTATTGTAAACACACAGGTTTACAGCTATGTACATCTTATAATAGAAAACCAGTCAAAAATGGAAGGAGCGACACATGGTAAACATACCAAAAGTCCATAAGGTATCCTCAGAACATCAAGAGTCCAAATGAATAAGTGCAATATAAAATATGAACAACTCATTCGAGTCACAGCAGTCAAATTATCAAGCGACAACGTTAATCCTTCAAAGCAGCAAAGCACAGACTCATTCAGTTCTGGAACAACTTATTTAATGAAGTAAAAATACAGACATGGTTAGCGCTTTCACCTTTCGGCTTCATCAGACCCTTTTAAAAAACTCAATGCTAAACAGTTTATATACAAACATTGGCGGGAAAATCACCCTTGTATTGTCCAATGAGCATGACAGAATATTCATAAAGAAGTGCTCTATTCAACCCTTATAAATAGAAACGTTTAGGACTAGTTGAACTTAAAAGCTATACTAATTAATAAGAAATAATTTATCATATATTTAAAAATAAATAAAAACAGTTTATATCATACATATGTAACAATAATATAGGTAATATTTAATTTATTTTAAAAAATATATATAAATATAACATGAGCAATATATATATATAATAAAACATTAATCAATAAATTCTCAATCTTCTCATCTTAAGGAAAGGTTTAATGGACACCTTCCCATTAAGACCTGGATAAGAGTCAGACCTCAGCCTCATAATCCATGTAGTCTTTCTGCTTTCAGTATATGTCCTGATATCACCACCACGATTACATGCAGTGATCTCTTCGTTTAGGTTTAAGATTATAGAAGAGGTCACTACAAGTAATCGTGGTGGTGTTTTATAATATATGACATCTGTGCAGTGAGGAACACCTGGCTGAAGGCTCTGTAGTGCAAAATAGCACTACCACCATATCACTCAAATCCAGACATGTGGGCCATAACACTGGTACGGACCACTCCAGGTGGTGGTGTCCACATATTCATAAAGGCTACTCACAAGTAAAGACAACTACTCCAACATAATACATCACAGATGAATCAGGTACAGGTGACAGTGACAAAAGCTGCTTTCTAGGTTGTATCCTCATATACATCCACCACCATGTCCTCAGACTACCAACACACATCCATAAATGTGGTAAGAAATAGTATGGTAGAACACCAAATAACCTTCGACTGGTGGACTGTACCTAGCCCTACACAAATTGCGCAAAATACCCATGTACTGACACAGTTGCATAATGTGTTATGCAATGCAATCATACCACTGTTTGTAACCAGGTCAGTTGTACACATACAAGGGTCCCTCAGATGTTGTAAGCATTAACACAGTTGACTATTGCTGTACACCAGTAAACAACACCCTTATGGTTGGATATGACCTAGATGTACCTGCCCTGGATATGTACATACCACACTCATACAACATAAATGAAAATACCATAGATGTTGTTGTCCACATGCACATGGAAGATAGGCCCATGGCTGCTGAATGCTAACAGTACATAAGGTTTGATATCTATTTTGACAGAGGTAATATTCCCTCTCTACTGGTCACCCATGACACCTATCATATCATACAACAACCCATGAGGCATGTATGTCATTAGACATGTCCACCAAATGCAATGCCTACAAACATACCCAAATAACAGGATCATAGGACATACACACATGGCCTGTATTGACAGACTCAGGAAAATACAACTATGCTCTTTATGTTCCTAAATAGTTACAGGTGATATGTCCATGTCATGTACAGCCATGTGTGATCCACAGCTCCTACCTATACCCCATGTCAACAATTGCAAGTCATGCATGCTGTGTACTGTCTGGACATTAACCTTATTACTACAATAGCCAGAATGTGCTGGGGTGAGATGTTTACAAGCCACAGCCTTGAACATGCTTGAATAAGTGTAATGCCTAGTTCAAACAGAGCACATTGCTGGCACTCTTCCTTTAATCATGAGGTGTGTGTGGCAAATATGATGTGTGTGTGGCAAATATGATGTGCTCACTGATGACCACTACAGTGCCTTGACTTCACAGTGGAACTATCAACTAACAGTTTGTGGGATCATGACATGGAATATTGCTGTGTGTGTCTTGCTGATATATGCTGTTGGCATAAATGTACACTTAGCTACTCAGTAAAGGTGGTTGTGTGTTTCACCAGTACATGAATACAACATCCATTATGGTGTAATGCTCAGCTAGGTTTCACACATGGTGTGGGGAAGGTGTGGAATATTTCCTCTTGACCTGCTAGTCCACATACTGATGGAGACTGCATATGTGTACATGCATTGATGTGTGTTTAGATTCCATGCATGTGCAGAGTCTGATGTTTGAAGGTGACTGTTGTCTTAGTACATCATGCAGTTGCAATGAAGCCTCAACATTGCCAACTGTATATGGTGATATGCTGAAAGTACAGTAAACTGTACTTTAGGTATGGACAGATTTTTGGACATAACTACTAAGTGGTGGGGCTACTTTGCAGATGAATGATTACTGAGGACAGCTCACATGTGTGTTACAACCATCCCTACAATAACCTGTGTAACTGCTAATCTATGATTTTGTTGACTGAAGGGGACGACACACAACCTAGAATGCAGTAAGGGTGACACTGAAGGCCAACCTCTTCACACCTGTAACAGTAACACCTCCCCTGTGCTTATATTGTGTATATATCAGCACAGTTGGCAAAGGAAAGAGTCAGTATGCTTTGTAGCATTTGTGATAGTGATGTAACACTGTAATACCTATCATGAGATAGGCAGGTGTTTGATTCACAGTACTGGCACATGTGGGTGTGTGTGTGTGTCTATATATGTCACATATGGTGGGGAATACATCCCAATGTTTTTCACTCTTCTGTACACTGTTGTAGACATCTGTACAGAATGAAGTGTAGAAAGCAAGACATAGGCAGGAGTTTGAATCTCACACATGTCAAGTGTCTGTTTGTGTGTGACACACGAGTATATCTTTGTGAATACGACAGAGTGTGTGTGTGTGTGTGTGTGTGTGTGTGTGTGTGTGTGTGTGTGTGTGTGTGTGTGTGTGTGTGTGTGTGTGTGTGTGTGTGTGTGTGTGTGTGTGTGTGTGCATGTATGTATGGATGTCCAGTCCCTGGAGTGAGGCTGTATTTTACCATAGTGAAATTATAAGACCCCCTCCCCCCATCCACTCAATCTAGTATCCCTGTTGATGTCATCAATCTTAGAAGGGCATTGTAACTGCCTGTGAACATGTACACCCTGGGGTGAGGCTTGTTGTTACATAGCCTACTGATGAGCCCCCTCCCCCCATACACTCACCACAATCTAGTATCCCTGTTGATGTCCTCGATCTTAGGCCATCCTGGCTACCTGTACATGTGTAGTCTCTATGGTGTGTCTTGTAATTGCGCAGTACTATAATGATGATTTGCACATAGGCAGGGATTCGCATCCCAACATTGGCAACTGTGTGTGTGTGTGTGTGTGTGTGTGTGTGTGTGTGTGTGTGTGTGTGTGTGTGTGTGTGTGTTACTGTGTCTGTGAATCCTTGAGTATGTGGGTGTGTTACTGTGTCTGTGAATCCCTGAGTGTGTGGGTGTGTATGTGTGTTTGCATCCTGTCATGAGAGTGGGTATTACTGCTTCCCAATGAGAAACCACTTTTTCCACTGGCCCTTACCCTTGTCATCTGCTAAACCACTCTCTTACCTCCTCCCCACTCCAGGTAACTATACCTTTGATGTCACCCACTATGGATGTCATGGCTCTGGCCACAGTAGCTTACTACACAGCTATTATGCTCTTGGATCATTATATCAGTAAACATGTTTGAAACTTGGAAGATTATAGCTGTGATGTGGAAGCTACAAAGTGCATGCAGGTATTGTCATACGGACCTGTGAGTAGTCTACATTTACATATGGGACACTAACCGCAAACACTGACATCCCCCGGCACATGCAATTACACCTGAAAGAGGAAGGCAGAACATCAAGATCAACATGCAGTTACTGTTGTTACACATGATACATACTGTTAAAAGTACAAAATGCATTTTAAAACTGTAGTACATTGTATGTCTGCTGACTGTCAACACTAATCAACAATGGTAATCTACAGTTGTCTTCCTGGTATGTTCACCCTGAGCATCAGACCATATGAGCATGTCCCTGCACCGATGGTGTGGATGACAGGGATGCAGCACAGGCATCATCATATGCACAGAGTGATAATGTTTGCCAGAGGCCTAGGCTGCACCATTGGATGACATCATGTGTGTGGGTTAGGGCCTTTTATCTAATTGGGCGTGTGTGGATGTTATGCGTATGTGTGTTGAGATGCCCTGCATTTGTTTCTGATGTGTGTGTATGCGTGTGTGTATGTATGCACATAGGTCTGGCATGTGGCTATCCTACACAGGGGTATTATTGACAGCTGCAGACTGTGCAGGGCAAGTTTTACAATTCACAGTGTCCGGGCATGGCCATGTGACCTGAGCCTGCCAGGGGTTGCGCGGGCACTACCAGGCAGTGGTTCAGATTGGGTACTATCTGAAGACACATGTCCAATGTAACCATGTCCCTGTTGGGACCATCCAGGACCACGTGCATGTGGCCTGCTGTGTCCTGGTGTGGACAGCACAGCACCAGCTGCACTGCTTCTGCTACCACCACTATGGGAGTGGGCATGTGAATTAGCATGTTCACGTAGATCTTCAACAGGTGATGTAGCTGGCCTATGTCCACGTGCCTGACACCTCACTCCCAACAGATGTTCCAGCATAGACATTCTACGCTCGAGGATTGACATGCCACGGTCAAGGACTCCCACCATGTCACACAATCATCTATCCAAAACATCTGCAAGATGATGGTGAGCATTTGCAATTGCCTGGATGTTGTCAGTTAAAGAACAGACAGCAGCCCTGTGAAGCCTCAGACTTTCTCTGTTGTGCCATTCAGCACATGCTTGTTCCTCCATTGCAGCCTGAAATATGCATCTGGTGACACCAGATGATGTGCTATGTCTTGCAGGGACATGTTGGCCAGAGTTCCTCCTACGAGCAGCACTAGGCACATCACCAGTCAGTTGGCTGGGATCATGGATTGCAGGCATGCCTTCCATGGTCTCCACACTTTCTTGTTCCATGCTACCACCCGCCAACTGTCCTTCCTCTATGGCCACTGGTGATGGGGTATGTGTAGGCATGAGAACTGTGTGCGGGGATGAGGGGGGGTACAGGTGGAATGGCAACCAATGGCACAGATTCAGCCACTGAAAACCCTGCCTGTGCCTCAATCGTACTTTCATCATTACTGCTGGAGTCTGTGGGGACACTAACATCAGGTGGACTGCAGGAGGGCAATGCACCTACATCAACACATGTGAGGGGCAGGCATGAACTGTACATTACAAGTTATACAGCACAGTACAGACACAGACACACACAGACACACAAAGACACACACACACGCACACACAGACACACAGACAGGCAGACAGATAGACACAGACAGACAGACAAAGACAAAGACAGACACAGAGACACATGCTATGGCACCCAACGGCATGCAACATGCATGTGATATGGCAGAAGGCATTCAGCTTAGACAATTATAGTGGTATTTATCGCACATCCCTGAGTTGCACAAAACAGAATGCATATGTTATAGCAGAAGGCATGCACCTTACACAATTATAATAGTAGTTAGCATACATCCCTGTATTGCACCATTTGTGTCAGTAGGTTATGCTCCAAACCTGCAACACAATGCATGCACTATGCACCGTTGCACCGCACTGCCATGTTTTGTGCAACATACCCCACATGTGAACATACTATCGCTGACCTTTGTACATCTGCCACTGATGCTTTGTGTTGGCCACTGCCCTTATGTGTGAGGAGGACATGAGCAGAAGGGTATGTTGAGTGAGTACTATGTTTGCCTGAACCCTAGCTTGCATATCTCCCCCAAAGAAGTGCATGTCTGTACTACATGATTCTGCTTACCCCTGAACTGAGTCTACAGACAGCACAGGGGTAAGCAGTGCAGCACAGGTTAACAGTACACCAGCCTGATGTGTGGTGTATGACCTTGCCAATCACACGTAGTATGACATGTGTTCTGCTGACGTGCTGAATGACATGCATGCATGTTTAACACAATGGTGTCCTTTCAAATATACAGTGAGGTAATGGTGTCCCAATGCAGGGACGTGTTATACTAACATGGACCTTCAGCTGACGCACTGTTGTTAGTCCACCCTACAGATATACAGTGATATACTGCACATTAAGCTGATGTGCATAGCCATTGCAGGGCATCATGTGGCTTCACTATTGCTATACAGTGTGAGTTACAGACACAGTTCACAGCCATGACTGTGTTCAGATACAAAACATATCTAATGTGGAATGTGACCCATGTCACTGAGGTGTATACACACTAAGCCCTAATGTGGAATGTGTGACAGGTCACTGAAGGGTATGCAGATGACACCTCTGCACATCTGCAACCATATTGCTGATGCCTGGCAACTATGCCCAGACATGGCTAATGTAGCAGTACTCCATGTCCCATATGCCATCTGTGTACCTCACACACATGAGGAGCAAGCATGACAGTGATGTCTGACACCAGCAAGGTGAATGTACTGTATCTGTGGCCTGATGTGGTTGTATGTGTATGTTGTGCAAGACATGTATGTATTTGCATACTGTATAGGTGAATGCTTTCATGTTGTGACACACTCAAGATGTTCAAGATACAGGTGGGGCGTGGCCAAGGATGAACACAGGATAGCAGCAGATTTCTTCAGCTCCACCAATTTCATTACACTGACAGGAATTAATTACTTAAAAAATTAATTTTTGAAGTAATTTTCTTTCTAAATATGTTTGTTTTATATAGTCCTTGAACTATATCTAAAAAAGAAAGGAAATTTTAACAATATTCCTGTCAGAAATCACTTTGGAAATTTTCCTGTCAGTTTATCAGTCTGAAATGAGTTCCAGTAAGACAAATTCTCAAGACTCCAGCATCAAGAAAGAACTTCAGTCTCTGATAACTATAATCCAGCAACTTACTGCTAAGATGGATAAAATGGATACTAAAATGGATACCTTCATAGAAAAAACTACAAAACAAATAGACTTGTTACATATAGACCTGCAACAACAGAAGATCCAGATGACAGGCATAGAAGAAGCTGTGAATGACATGGAAAATAGAATCCAAGAAGAGAAAATCAACATTGAGTTTCTGCTGAAACAAAATACACATTTACAAACAAAGCTGGATGACCTGGAAAATAGATCTAGGCAATAACATTAGGATTTTTTGACTGCCAGAAAATATTGAAGGTAACAATATTACTTCTTTTTTAACAACATGGCTCCCTAAAACTTTAGACTTACCAGAAGCATTCTCTTTTGGTATCGAAAGAGCACATAGATCTATAGCTAATACTAACTCTAACAAAAACTATCCTAGATCAGTTATAGTTAGATTTCTATCATCTTTTGATAAAGAGATGGTTCTTAAATCTGCTTGGGCTAAAGCTCCTATTAAGATTAATGAGACAACTGTGTGTTTTGACAATGACTATTCTTCCTTGGTAATAGCTAAAAGAAAAGTTTTTCTGCCACTAATAAGGGAGCTTAAAAAAGCACAGTTTAAAACATATCTTCTGTTTCCTGCCAAGCTAAAAATCTTCCTTTCTGATGGTCCTAAAATTTTTGATGACTTAGACTCTGCTTTACTGTTTATCAAAAAAAATAAGATTTTGGATAAAATAGAGGAAATGGAATGGGCTAGTCCTTCATTAAAGAGACTGGCAACTGAAACTTCGTGGAAGACTTCAGAGAAGAAGAAGAGACTAAAAAACAAATTATTTGTTCTATGTTTTTTTTTCTTTTTTTTTCTCTCATCATTTTACTTAATTATTAATCTTTTTAAATATAGTTCCTGCATTTCCAGAAAGCCACAAATATTCTGGTTTCATAACCAGTCAAAATATCTGAGGAACTAATAACAAGCTATTATTCAATTTGTTTCTCTTTCTGAAAAAGAAAAGTAAGGTCAGTAATTTGATACATTTTTTTTTTCTTTTTTTTTCTCCTTTTCTTCTTTTCTTTATTTAAACAATGACATTGTATTTAGATTATGTAGTGGGTAAAGGGTGGGGGAGGGCAGGGAGAGAAGAGTAATGAAAATATGATAAATGGAATAATAACATATTTATTCCTTGTAAAAAGTTTATATGTTCTTCAAATGCTATTCCTAATTATACTTTCTTGATTATACTGCTTATGCTTGTTTGTAAATAATCTGTCATGCTTTAACTAATAATAATTTGAACTAAATAATAGGAAATAATATGTTTTATTTTTAACTCTATTAATATAAACAGTAAGTAATATTCCATTGTATATACTTCTTATAGCTTTCTCTTACATTTTTTTATTTCTGCTTTACATTCTTTTATTTTCTACTCTCTTTTTCTTTTCTTTATTCTTTCTCTTTATTTTTTTCATATTAATATATAGAAATGCTTTTGATCATATAGACACAGTAAATAATAAGATTTGCATAAAAATTGAGTTGGGACAAAAATATTGAGTTTTATTACCTATTAATAACTTTGGGCTTAATTTCACTTACATAGAGGCTGTAATAACCTGTAAAATACATCAAAGGTTTTGTCATGTTTAGATGCATTTACACTGCTAAATGAATGTTTGTCACTAGTTTTTAACAAGTTTCCCACCAAAATGTTAAGGGAGACAATCTGGGATGTGGGCTACCTCATGAACAGTGTCCTCGAGTTGTTTCAAAAGCTTCAATTCTCAGAATTCTCACAGAGAAGCTGAAAGCAGTCAATTTGACCTTTGACCCAGATATCACACTGACACATCGCAGATTCAGGAAGAACACTCTACCAGGAAGTAGAACTGATGCAAATGCGACTATGTGAAGGAAAATGAACTCTTTAACATTTAAATGTGAGTTATTTTATATAATTACTTAAATATCTATGTTATAATTCATAAAATATGTCAGTTATAATGATTTTAAATGATGCAGTTTCTTGTAGTAAGTAAATGTTTTATTTTAGAAGGCATAGAAAATGAAACATTTATTCAAGTGTTTTTGAAAATCTACTTGACTGCAGTATACTAATCTGTGTTAAAAACTTACGTTCCAAACATATACATTACTATAACTCATTTAATTCATCTGATTGACAAGCATAAATAACTTTATAATTCTATTCTGGAAGAAATTGTCATGTGATATATTTTAAAGCAGTAGTATAGACATACAAAATACAGATGGCTTTTTTTACAATAATGCAAGTGTTTCTGAGAATTTGCATAACTATGCAGTATGATTTATAACAATTTCTATAAATATAATATTTTACTCTATTGACAATAATGAGTATGACTAAAATGCTCATATACAAGCAATTCAAGGTTTTTTTTTGGAAGCTGTTGACTGCATTTACATGACAGAAAATAGATGCATCTTAATATATGTAATGTCTGAACCATATTAGCCAAAGTTTTTGATTTAAATGAATGTTAGAACTTATTTGTACATACTTTGAATAAATTAATATGTAAATATGCCTTCCTTTTTTTTTTTTTTTTTTTTCTCTTTCTTTCACTCTCTCTCCCTCTTTCACATCTTTTATTTCTTTCTCTCCTCTTGGTTCCTAATATCAAGATTATTTGAATGCTATTTGAATACAAGTGTATTATATTACATAGATGTATATAGTAGTATGAATAGTTTTTTAAAAAAAAGTTTATTTTAGTTTATATGATGCTGTTTTATCAAATGTGTAGTCTTGTCTTGCTAGATAATTGAATTGAAAGCTGTTAATTTAAGTTAAATATAACCCGTATTAAATTGATAAGGTGGTAGCTGAGGTACTGCTGCTTAGGGTAGGGGGTTAACTTGAGTGGTAAATACTACTCTAAGTTGGAGTTTTTAACTCCAGGCTGGATGCAAGGTTTAATCCTTACATTATTTTCACTTGTTCATTGTTATATGTATACAGTTTTGACATCCACAATATATTTTGTACACTCATTGTCACTACAAACAAAATTGAATCCTATATAAAATCCCATAAGAGATTCAATAAATACAGCTATATTTAAAGGTACACCTAAAGGAGGAGATGTAACATTACTTATGTTGTTATTTGTTATTTTGATCATAAGATTCTTAAGTTTTAAAAATGCCAAATGACATCTTTAAAAGGAATTTATTTAAACATTAATGGATTGAATAATCCATGTAAAAGGGCAAGCCTAATAAGATACATTAATTTACATAAAGCCAACTTAGTCTTCCAGCAAGAAACCCATCTCTTGAAAAAAGATATTGATAAACTAGCCACAAACAAATATACAGTATTGGTTAGTTCAGAGCACACTCAGAAAAAAGAGGAGTGGCTATTTTATGGAATAAAAGTATGCCCATTCCTAAAACCATTAAGTCTTATCAGGATGACAAAGGAATGTTTTGTATGGTTACAATACAAATTAATGGGAAGACTTACACTTTAATTAATATATATTGGATACCTGGAATTGGTATTAATACAGTGAAACATCATCTTGATAAGATCATATCATTCTCTATAGGAGATATTATTTTAGCTGGTGACTTTAATTGTATACTACATGAAAGTGATACTACCACTATAGGAAAAAGAAGAATTACATCTAATGCAAAACATTTAAATGATTTTGCGAATTCTTATCATTTGAATGATATTAATAATCAGATGAATTCAAAATCATTACCATACACCTTTTTTTCTAACAGATACAAAACGTATTCAAAAATAGATAGGGTCTTTATTTCTAACCAGATGGTAACAGATTTAATTAATTCCAAAATCATTGCATGTCCTATATCTGATCATAATTCAATTGTTTTTGAATTCATGATAAAAAATACTCATAATGTTCAGATCAAAAGGATACCAGCATACTTAACTCAACTAAAAGACTATAAAGAATATATACTTTCAGAAGTAAAACATTTTTTATACATAAATAATACTCCTGAAGTCTCCATTGTTTATGTTTGGGATGCCTTAAAATCATATCTATATGGACAAAGTATCAGATGGTATAATAATAAAAGGAAATCTTGGGATAAGGAATTGTTAGATATTCAAAGTAAATTAGACTCTTATAAACATAATAATAAAGAAAATATTATGGACAAGAAAGTTATTGAAGAAATAAACAAACTAAATGAGAAATACAAAGAAATTTTAACTCATAAAGTTAAAATAACTTTAGAGAAATACAAGTTTTTGTCTTATTCAATAAGCCCCAAATACTTACATAGACTTAAAAATAAAACAAAAAGGTTGAATAAACAAAACCATATCAAAGAAATCTTTTCTCTAAGGAAAAAGAAGAATGTTTCTAGTATACCAGAAATATTAGATGAATTTAGAAATCACGTTCACAAAATTAACCATAATAACATTAACATGGAACCTAAAGATTAAATAAAGGAGTTTATAACCACAAACATGAATAAAAAGCTTAATAAACAACAGATTAAACTATTGGACAAAAGTATTTCATATACAGAGGTTATTACACAAATAAATAAGCTTAAATCAAACAAAGCACCAGGTAATGATGGTATTATACCAGAGATATATAAAATCCTTTCTAAAAGTACATATTCATTAATACATAAGGTTTTTATTTTGGCCCAAACTGAGTTAATAACCCCCCCATCATGGCAATATACATTTATTTCGCCAATTTTAAAACCTAATAAAGATCCAACTAGATGTACTTCATATCGGCCCATCTCATTACTTAATGTTGATTATAAAATGTTTATGAGTATTTTTGCTGATAGATTGAAGACAATCATCCCCGGCATTATAGATATAGATCAGACAGGCTTCATTGTAAATAGAAATACTTTTGATAATATAAGAAGAACTTTAACATTAATTGATTTTGCAAATAGGAAAAAAAGAAAGATTTAACACTTATTAGTCTTGATATAAGTTCAGCATTTGATTCAGTAAGTTGGGACTATCTGTTTACCTTACTGAAGTGCACAAACTTCTCAGATGCATTTGTAAATCTAATTGAGCATTTATACAAAGGAACATTGGCTTATATTAAGGTAGGAACATATGTTTCACAAAAATACCCATTTTAAAGGTACAAAACAAGGATGTCCACTTTCTCCACTATTATTCACTTTAGTAATGGAGCCTTGGGCTAATTTGATCAGAAACAGTACTGACATAGAGGGTTTTGAAATAGATGAAAATACAACATCCAAAATTCAACTTTTTGCAGATGATGTTCTAATTACATCAGCAGGATCTAATTCTTCTATGCAGTCTCTATTTGATAAAATGATGAATTTTAAAAGTATTTCTGGTTTAATATTCAATGAAGAAAAACTAAAATACTACCTATATATACATGAAAAAATATTCTCATTAGTGATTTTACTAAATATGTACCCAATTCAGGTCAGATAACTTATTTAGGTATAATACTATCTAAAGATATTAAATCTATTATATATAATAATTATAATACCTGTTTTCTTAATATACAAAATCTTTTAATACCTGGAATAATATGTTTTTACTATGGAGGAGAGACTTACAATTATTAAAATGATAATATTCCCCAAGATTTTATACTTAATACAATCAATAATACTTCCACCTACAAAAATAATTATCAAGAAACTGAATACACTAATGTTAAATTTCCTATGGGCACCTAATAGACCTAGGATTGCATTAAAGAAACATACTAATAGCTGGTCTCAAGGGGTATTTCTTTTCCAGACTTTAATTTATATACTATCTCTTCTATTGTAAAAGTTATTACTTTATTAATAGATCAGTCATATGTCGCAAAATGGAAAGATTATTGGGAGCTAATTAGTATGCACTTCATGAAAATCTCCTTAACACATAAAAATATGATTGTAAATAACTCCATGTTATGGTTACTAAAGGAATTTTGTACTTCACCTTTTACACCTAAACATATGGTTTGTTACCCATTAAATATTATTATTAGCTATCGTAACTTTATATTCATGCACCCTAAGTATAGGGAATGGAATTTTATTATATTCCCTATAATGTATACTCAGGGTATGCTTTTGTCATCTACTTCTGAAGGAACTCATTTAGCTATAGATAATGATCTAAAGTACTGGTATCAGTTGATATCTGATAATAAAATTAAAAATCTAGATTTCTTAAAACAAGAATTTGATCTAAGAGAAACTTGCTGGTTAGAGGTTCAGACCTTTAGACAACATCTCATTAATAAAATAGATCTAATGTGTATAACAGTTAAAGAATCTATTCTAACACTGATTGATTACTTGATATTAAATTTACAACATAAAGTTTCTGATAAAGGTAAACTTTCATACATACATAAAATTATCAGACAAGAAACTTTTTACAGTGTAGATACATACTGGAATTATTTCACTTCTATTAATGGGGACCCACCAAATCAACAAGATAAACAATATATATTGGAATCTGCCTATAGAACTACGTCTTCCATTGTCTGGAGACTTTATACATGGAAATTTTTACATAGATCTTTTTATACACCTTTGATGATGAATAAAATAAATAATAAAGAAAGATAATCTATGTAAGAGATGTAATGTAGAAATGAATGCTGACTGGGCTCATATGTTTTATGACTGTATAAAATTGAAAGAATACTGGAAGTCAATTAATGAATTTTTGCAGGCTCTTTTTACAGATAATTTCATTATTTCTAAATCTCTTATATTATTCAACACACCTGTACCTCAAAGTGTTAAAAAGGTTAAGCTTCCCTTGTTATGGTCTATTCTAGCAGTGGCTAGGAAAATAATAACCAGAAATTGGATTTCAGATACACCTCCTTCGTTCAATGAATTTAAAATTGTTATGAATATAGTGTGCCATATGGAAATAAACACAATTAGTTCAAGAACAACTAGAAAAACATCTTATTATATTGTATGGGATAATTTACAAAATTTGTTAAAAAAATCCTAATTTCAATAGCATGGTATTTTAGTTTAATTAATTGATCTGATTGTAGTGGATGTCTTTGTAAATACTTTAGTTGTTTTGTTGAACGTTATAATCATATCTATTTTTAATTACTTGTATAAAATTGTTATGATATTTCTTTTGTATGTTAAAACAATAAACCTGTTTTGAAAAAAGAAGATGTTCAAGATATGTTATGTGGTGGTTTGAAGTTATGCCTACACAAGCTGTGCACAGGTATGTACGATGTTTAGTGTTTCACATCTGCAATATCACCATTACACAAAGGCCATAGTTGTATTGTGTCGAGCCAATGTACAACAGCGTGTACACACATGTACATCACTTCTACTGTTTGTGTTGCTTCATGTCTCTGGCCATCCTCCATGGCCATGTGTAAACATGTTTTGTCCAATGGTTGTGATGGGCATCTATTTCACATGTCAGTGTTGTTCCATATGACATACACCCATAGATGTCATATGCTCCACTGAGGACAGGGTTATGCAGACAAAGGGTGGTATGTTTGGGATGTGAGATATCATGTTTTGCATGATAGTTAAGCAGTGTTGCAGTTAGCCCACTAAATGTCATGGACATGTCAGATAGCACATCACATTGTATGACATTCATAGCAAGGGTATAATCCACAAGGGTGAATCATGTGGGCTGGTCATACTCCAGCTCCAAAACATTTAGAGTGTGTGCACACATATTCTCTCTGTATAGTACTATTTGTATCCCCCACATGTGTAATGTTGATCTGTAGTACATGTCCCTACAGTGAACCACACCTCCACCATTGTATTCACAGCTGTCCACACATCTGGCAATGACAGTTTGTAAGGTTTAGTGTAGGTGTTTCATATAGTCTTCAATTATTCCACATGGGTAATGCATTGCAGGTCTTACCTGTATATATTAACAGGACCACCATACATTATGTGTACGTGTGTTAAATGGCCACATGGCAGATAGCATGCAATTAATATGATCTGTGCATCATCAAGCCTGATAAATAATAATAATCTCACCTGCAACAGGCTGCTGTCGCTGCAAAATGCCAGAGGTACCTAAATAGGAGTGTCACAGCAGTAAAATCATTATCCACACCTGTGTGATAGTTACAGGGTGCAATGTGCATGTTAGCACATAAGCCAGTACAATAGACTATACTATGGAGTATGCACATCTGTGCATACATAGAGTAGCAAACTATAGTATGTGGCATGTGTGTATACATGCCTTGCATGTGGTGTTACATAGCATATTGTACAGTAACACATGTAACTATATGAAATATAGTTGTGCTATATGTGCAGTAGTGATTTACCAGTCAATTCCAGGCTCAGTAGTTGTGAGACACCCACCTCCACAATACCAGCTAAAGATTGTGGATGGAGTTCTGCAGGTGTCCCGAGGTTGGACAGTAGCTCTTCGGTACATGTGAGTGGGGGCTGGTTGAGTGGCCCTCCACCTGTTGTAGCTTGTTCTCTGGTGATTGCATTTGCATGCTGTTTTGCCCATCTAATGAGGTTGGTGCAGTGTCGGCGCACCTGCTGATAGGTGCGATTGTGGCCGTCAACATCATTTACCCTCCTGCGAAGTTCCTCCCACTGGGCATCCCACTGCTATACATCCTGTGGCACATGGATGAAGAGTGTTTCATGGTTGTCGAGGAGGTATGGAATGAGGACCTCATCCTCCAAGCTGGTGAATGGTGGCAGCCTGGCACGCGGCATACCTGGAAGACATAATGATGGAGACAGGTAACAGTAACTCACACAGAAGTACAGAAGTACAGCTAAACATACATGTGTACCACATTTATTAAGATTGCAAATATGTCTTTGCAAATCTACATGACACTAACACCACTGACATTTTTAACTCACACACATTTCACACTTACTGGTGATTTGATGTTGTCACCATATATGTGTGTGTCAAGTGATGACCTTGCTCATACTCCATGTGGATGTTGTTTTGATGTGGGCATGTCTGTTTGCCTGTACTGGTGTCTTTATCTATCAACACATGCCTGGATGTGTTCACATTAATGCAATATACCTTAATTATGTGTATACGTCACATATACAGTCATACACAGCCTTAAGGGATATGACCTGTGACCCTGCAGACTTGCTCATAGAAAACTTTACATGTATGTATTTTGCCATATACATCTACATGGCACTGTACAGCAGTTTAGCATCCTGCCATGTATTACCTGTGTTGAACATGTGAAACACATGGGACAATGGCTAGCTTGATGGTATTTGCAGGGTTGGATATCAACTATAGCATGTATGGTCATAGTGAACTAGTAGGCTATATGCCCTGGGCCATTTATGAGCCTAGGCTGAAAAGTTACCTAGCTGTAGCCTACAGACAGGTAAGTTTCAGTGGCCAGTTCAAGCAGTGCCACAGAACTGATCCACAGAGTTACTGATATATTTGCCATGCTGTTATCACACCATGTCTCAAAGAGGGGCAATGTGCAGCTTTGCTGGACAGGGATGCATAGTATGGCAGGAGTATAAAAAGTGTATAAGACAGGGATCTGTCAGGCATGTTGTGATCCTTGTACTAGAAAGGTGGATGTCCATGAAGTATGTGTTTATTTGAAATCAGGATGTGTAAGTGTAGCATGTCCAACATCTCTGAATTGGCCATGGCTTTATTCAAGGTAGGTATCATGCTACATAGTGGAGCTAGGGATAGGGAAGGCTGGTGTAGGCCATCTGAACATGGCCAATAACCCTTAAAGGAAATATGTGATCTATTATGTGTCACTTGAGTGTTGTGTATGGCTGAACAATGATCTCTATATTCATGGATGGCACCCTCTCATGATTAGGGTTGCCACGTACGACTACCTGACTGGTGTGGTAAAGTAACTGTCAAAGGAAAGACTACTGTCCAGCTGCATCCCATACACACACAGTTTCCATTATGTTGACCACTGCCTAGGTGGTAGTTCATGGGTACAGGGTTTTTAACATAGCGGATGACAATGCAATACTTAGCCATCTGATTGTGGCCATACATCACACACCACACATCTGACCCACAAAGGCCCTTCTGTATGTTGACTGCAGCACTCGTTGAGTCAACTATTACTCCTAGTTCTTAGTCAATTGCAAACTTCAATAGGTAGGTGCCTTCTGTGTTAGTCTGTGTGGTATAGTTAACAAAGAGGGGGAGTACCAGGAATTAACCCTGTATTACTGTTGCTGGCAATGGTTTGATGTGCGTGTATTAGTCAGACACCTTCTGTAGTGTTGGTTCTGCCAGCAGTTCATTTGCCAACCTCTCCTGTGACATAGGAATATACACCTAGTTTACTGAATGTAGCTAGAACACAGTATGGGTGATGGTGTCCTAAGACCTGGCAAGGTCATGATATGCTGTGTGAATCAACCTTACTGTCATCTACATCTGTACTGACTACATCAAATAAGTTAATCAAGGTTCATGGCCTTACAGACCAGACTCAGCAGGGTAGTAGTGCACTATTTCCCTTTATCAGTGGTGTCTCCCCCTTTGTGGGGTGTGATAACTGTCGCTGTGCATGATTCAGGGTGTACACTGCCTGACATGTAGCTATGATTGAACAAGATGTGTATGTGGAGAGCAGATTGTTCTGACATTTGTGTAGGAAACACCCTGGGATGTTGACAGGTCCCATGCAAGCTGTATGTATGGCTTTAGAGATGGCAGCTTGTACCTGCATAGTTGTTATTACAGGGGCTCTGTAGTGTACATGGATATCTAAATATGTGTACCTGTTGGTGGAGAGGTGAGAGTGGGTTTAGGTTACCCAAGACTTTATCTGGATGAACAGATGCTATTTCTGTAGGTACAGTACGTCTCATGCCATAGTGCTGTGAAGCACGGCAGGTCTAGTTGTTGCCATCACGATTCATGACACAACTATAGAATGCTCTGTGGTTGGCCTCATAATATGTGGCTGATTAGTTTCACAGTAGTTTTGTGTGGTTTTATATGGTGAATTTGCATCTTACTGAGGCTGACCAGGGGTCACCTCCACTCATGCGTGTTCACTTTTGCAACAGTTACTACCTTCTGTGGTACAGTTTAATGCAGGGTACCACCAGTTTGCCTTCCTATTTGTGTTTGGTTGAATCTTGGTTCTGTTTCAATGGCACAATCACTGCACTTATGTGAGTGCTTAAAGTGCATTTGTGTAGGATTCAGCATTTGCACATGCATTGTCCATCTGCATGGGTGCCATGACAGTCACCACTTCACTCTTAAGAAGCATAATATTGGCTTTGGAGACTGACTATGTGTAGCATACTGCTAGCCCTGTTTGTGTGACTATGGTGATCCAGGTCATTGGGGTTGATGAAATCCAACATGCATAGAGCACAGGTGTTGGTACATGAGTCTTCCCAGTTCATAATGGGATAGTTGAGAGTACCCATTATTATGGTTTTCTGTCTCAAACCTAATATTCCCCATTACAGCACAATATGACAGTTGGGAATTCTGATGCATGGTGGGTGATCTGTCGCAAGGTGCAATTTGGATTCCACTTTGGCACACAGGTAGTTTCTCAGCATAATGCATCTGATGTTATGCAAGTGCAATTATCCTTCATGAATATGGACACACCTGCGGCCCGTGTGTTCCAATAAAGGATAATGGGTAAGAGGTGAGGTATGTGTTATAACATGGTCATGCAGGGGTGCTCTCTCGAGCATTGAGCCATATCTCAGTCACTGCACAGATATGTTATCCATGTTAAGGATTGACGTAAGTGAGTCCATAATGAGTTTCTGAAATGTATCATTGAGTACCGAGACCCGCAGTTTATTGCTTGGCTGTCCCTGTTACAGCAGTGGACTTTCACTTGAACTTTGCATGATGAAGGCACTATAGGGGAAGTATGAGCCCTAGCCAGTATCCAGATTCCCAGGGGTGACAGGTACAGGTCCTGTCTGGCAAAGCATTATGCTCTGTCAAACATGTTATCCCAGGCAGAGAGATACTAGATACCCTTTGAATTACACCAGTAAATTAGACAATTGTGGAATACAATCCTTTTGTCCCTGTACTGCAGTATCATTCTGGCCAATGGCAGAATGCTACCCAGGCCTTGGGACATACCTGCATGGGCTACAAGACCTGACAGTTCCTACATGTGTGTTTCCATGCAGTCCAGGCTACTGCATCACAGGTCATGCACACCAATATGGAATATGCCAGGGCCATGTGTGTAGTTCAAAAGGTGGTCTGAGTGTGTGGGTATGTGGCTAATTATGGCAGACAGGCAGCTTGACAGTATGTTTCCCCTCATATAGCTTGGTGTGTAACATAGTGCTAGAGTTTGCATTCACAAATGAGTACTGTTGGGCATGTTTCTGGCCACGTGTTCCGAGGTGTGGCACAATTATGCAAGCTATGTCATATAGTTTGTATATTATGTTGTCTGTCTATTCCAGCTTGGGAGGTCCCTTGCTTGGCCTGATACTTAGAAGCCTCTGTGAATGTGTGTGATGTCTGGTGGTATGTGTGGGTGTCCTTACTGTGTTCTGGTAAGGGTATGTGTTGATTGTGGTGATGTGATGCATGTGTTAACCTACACCTCATGACTGTCCAGTCCAGTCATGGCTGCAGACTGGACTGCCTTCCAGCTTACCCCTGTAGCTGCATCCCAGACAATGTGTGGGGTGTGGTGTTAGGTGGGTTTGGCAGTGCACATGGCATAGAGATTACATTCCCCCAGGATGGCCACATACACAAAGCTGACATTAGTAAACACTATTAGCTGACTAGTGGACATGCCTGTATGAGCATTCAGTACTTCAAGTACCAATTACTGCATTTAGTTTACTTATTGCTTATGAAGATGTTTTAGACAGTGATGCTCACAAGTAAATATTTGTGTTATGGATGTGACAACACTGGCTGTTACATAGTAGCTACCTTTAGCAGCAATCCTCCTCTGAGGAGCACATCACATCCTGATAGTTGATTACAGATGATGCAAGTGTCAACAGGTCTGTATGCTTTTCTGGGTATATACTCACATATCCACCAGAACCATGAGCTCTGTTGGGCGCAGACACCCACTCCCCAAACAGAATAAGGTATCTTTAGACTCTGCTGCCACTATCAACATGATCAGGATATAATCAGATAGTGTAAGCCATCACCTATGAAGCAACTATTACAAATGGGCAGCAGTCTCCTACATCTTACACTCCTACTTCAGATGTTACACTGGAGTTAAAGATGATATGCAACTTGTTTCATTACCAGTACCGTGCACAACCTTACATACAGTATTTGCAAGCGTCTGTTAGGTTGGCAATGAGAGGTTAGGCTACACAAACCTGAAAGTTCAACCAGTGTGTCTCTACTCTCAATATCCACTCTATGTAGGTGTGCACATAGCCATTTTGCCCAGCCTTGTAACAAGGGTCACTACACATTTGCATAACATGTACACATGCACAGCTGTTATTGCTTGCAAACAATACTAGAGAGGTGGATATTACATCTCTTATGTGCATGGATAGTTACCTAGCTCTTCCAATTTTCTTTGCTATCATGCTGCTAAACTGTCAGACGACTACAATTCATATGTATCCTGTTATTGAGTATTGTAATTACCAATAGACATAACTAATGTTTGCATAACATAACAGAAATGCTATGTAAAATGGAATACAGCTCTACCTACAATACTGTACATTACACAGTTATTGGCACAATATCCCACAATGCAAATCATATTTGCACAGTAAGCCCACCTTGGACATGTTCATCTCACTAATACACCCATACATATGTCTACTGTTACAATATATCACATATACTATCCCCTGTTATAGCATATACTTGTTGGACCAACCCTGACACTGACTGTGGCTGTAAAAGAATTGGTGAATTCCAAGCCCATATATATTATACCTTGTGGTGTATGAGGTGTTTGCCTTGTGACCTACAGCAGTACACACATAGAATACTACAAGCATTACTACTGCTCAACAATACATCACTACAAGATAGCTATTTCCACTATACGCATTGATTACACTGTAATTATTACAGAACTGGTACTACGTACACAGACATACTAAATGTTATACATACCTTCTTACTAATTGGAGGTGTTATTGACTGGTATATTAATCATTTTCGGTTTGTGTTTCAATCAGCTGTTGGGTATTTTGTACTGTTCTGCAGGTAGATACAGATGGTTTGAATGTGTGACAAGGCATCCTTTTATAGTTGGAGATCAGTAACGTGCTATCCTGATCACCAATTGGTGTTCCAAAGAAGTTAATTACATGCACATCAGCTGTGCAGCTACTCCCTTAGCCAATACCATGGCAACGGTGGGGTATAACTGAGTACTCCACTTGGGTGTTGTCCCTTTGCCTTACTTGTGAGGAAGACAGCCTGGAAGTGTTGTTTGTAATCTATTGCAACAGCTGTATGGAGACAAACACAAATATATTGTGTGTAATGCCTAGAAGATTTGGTCTAAATGTGAGTACAGCTGTTATACTTCTGAACATTGCTACTTGTGCAGGGTTTGTCTGTACCTAATACTTCTGCATATGTTTCAGTCTGGCCAGGATGTTTGACCAGCTCAAGGCTGTATGGCTATGCATATAATGTTAGGGGGTTTACAGTGTGCTCACCAGACATATTTAGTTTGGTGTAAATGTGTATCATACTGTGCGGATAATCAGTAATTGGTACCACTTCCTGGTGTAATTACTTTTCAACCCTCTGAAAGAGGATTAGTTCAAACAAACCCTGTAACATCAGCAGCTGTTCTATTGTATAACAGCAACTATTTCACATAGGGTCATGTTAGTGTGTCTCTCTCCAGGTATGTTAAGGTTTCAGCAGATGTCCTACAGTGGGTGAATAATTGGTTATGGTATGACAGTATGTATTGTTGTAATTAGTTTGGGTGTGAGGGAGATGTTGGCGGGTATACATAGCAGATGCAGGTGTGTAGGAACTGCTTTTATACATATTCTATATATGTGTGGGGGTTCTTTCCCTATGTGAACACTTATCCCTTAGCGGACTAATACTATGGTAATTGCAGGCTGATTCATTAAGGCACTGTTAAATGCTTCCTGTATAGCATGCAGGTAATGTTAGTCCTTGAATCCTTTTGGCAATACATCGGAATGTAATAAAGTTTTGCTACATGAACGATGTCTGTGTACTTCTGTCATGGATATTTGCAGTCGTAGTTGTGTTGATGACTAATTCTATTTGGCTCATGTCCATTGAATATATTTGTAATAGTGTATTGGCACATACTCTTCATATGTCATGTTCATATTGTTTGGGGGTGGCAAAATGCGTGATTGCTATGGTCCATGTTATACTCAGATTTGAACACTTCAGATGCTGTATACACACACGTATGTATGTGTATATATATATATATATATATATATATATATATATATATATATATATATATATATATATATATGTGTGTGTGTGTGTGTGTGTGTGTATAGATATAGACATATATATTGATGCATACATTTATATGTACCTCCATAGATGTGTAGATGTTTTAATCTATCTATATATATCTACATATATATGCATATCTCTATATATCAACATGTATCTATGTATATCTCTCTCTCTATGTATTTATATATATATATATATATATATATATATATATATATATATATATATATATATATATATATATATATATATATATATATATATATATATATATATATAGCATACACCTTTCATTGGGTACATGGAGGTTTGTCCTATTTCCACACAATCCTCCCATTTGTGTTTTAACATGTCTGAATACACAACTGGCATAGATACATCTCAGGTAGGTTACTCTGAGGATGGTGTACATGGTTATGGGTTCTAATCCTGGCAGTAGTTATTATTTTACCTCTCAGAGCAGGCACTGGTAGGGAAAGTGTGATTAATGCACATTTAAGTGATTGTAAACAGGTTTGCCCGTGGTCTGTGTGATGTTAAGCAAAGGTTAAACCTGTGAACGGCTTATCCATTTAACCGTGTTTAAGAGCCGCTTACCGTCATGCAAACCCGTGCAAACCCACTTACACCTGCTTAAAAGTGCTTTAATCAACCTGCATCCAACAGCCCTTATTCTGGCCCTCAAAATAAATTAACAGCCCTTGAACCGAAGACCATGAACACCACAGTCACTGACTTTACCTCTAAGGCATTTGATATATGTACAAATATTATGGTGTTTAGAATATACATTTTACTATGGGCATTCCTCACTACTGAAAACAAATGTGACAGTCAGTTGATGTACATATGTATGATACAGGTTAATGTTCATATGTTTGTGGAATTAAGTGTTGCAATGTCACCTGACATGGTGTATTATGGATGAGAATGGTTCTTGTTTTGTGTCCTTTGTATATTGTCCCCATTCTCCATGTATACTCCTCCAGTTCACTTATGGAACATCCTACCCAGGCTCTTCTTGATGCATAATTTCATTACCCATCATTCCTCCCCCACCTCAATCCCCACATACAATGGCTATATATTTAGCCATTAGCGTATATTAATAATATAATACATATGTTTGGTCTGCTGTCATGGCTCCGATTTTATGTTTGCAAAAATGTAAACCATTTTTTACGGTTTACATTTCTGCATGCTTACACTATGCCTGCACCACTTCTTGGATCACTACATACCTTAATTTGCATGCTACACTGCTGCACATGGGGTAAGTAGCATACAGGGTCCGGGAGCTGTGTGGGCGTAGCGTGCGCAGGTAGTGCACGTGGAAACAGCTTGTACCTGGATTGCTCGCAGGCCATATTTGGTGTTGGAACGTCGATGCTATGCCTGTACATGGCACAAGCTTCATGAATCCCGGGTATGGTTCAGTGATGCAAGCATGTGGTTTCTTTCATTAGTCTTTCTAAATGCTGTTCTTCATTCTGTTTTAAATCTGAAATATTAAAACTACAGCAAAGTAATGTGGCAAGTGTGTAAAATAAGTACTAACATGAAAACATTATTTGATATCATTTAGAATGAGTCAAAATTTATTAAAATGTTATTATCTTCTGTTAATTCATTTTTGAGGGTATGGGATTTTTAAATATGTATTAATTAAATAAATATTCTGTATATAAATGACATAATATATTTGTATGTACAGTTCTCAAGAGCAAAGCAAAACTGATGCCTATAAATGTATTGCAACACTAATTCCCTTAACTAAAATAACAATATTCTGAAGACTATTATGAGTGTTTTCAAATATTTTCACTACTGCTACCTTTTCCCTTTTCCTGTCTAGTGTTTTATTTTTTTCTACTGATAAATATCAACAGCTTATAAAATCCACAGTCATTTGTGTTAGCCAGTAAACTGATGAGTGCTGAGTTGGCCATAGTCTAACGGTTAACCTTTATGAAATATTTATTTTCCCATATCTGCCAAACCTATCTCAAGAGCAGGGTCACCAGCTTTCTAAATACAATTTAAAGTTATAAAACTAGCTTCATGCTGTCAAAAATGTCTTGCATCTAAACTCTAGCAGAATTGCAAGCAGCACATGAGAATATGACATTGCTCTGCTACAC
This sequence comes from Protopterus annectens, assembly GCF_019279795.1. Classification (NCBI taxonomy): domain Eukaryota; kingdom Metazoa; phylum Chordata; order Ceratodontiformes; family Protopteridae; genus Protopterus; species Protopterus annectens. The sequence continues at coordinate 111,183,049 of NC_056729.1, read as the reverse complement.
CTCTATATTACCTATGAAACCAAATTACAGAAACACAATAACATACTGACAAAATAGGGGGAAAGATATTTTTTCCCTAAAGAATCTAGGCGATGTAACATTTCTTTTTTCAACAGAACAATTTGCATGCCAGCTGACAACAGCTAGTACCTGATATATTGCAATATCTTTTTTAAAGGATGGTATTCAGAATGAAACCATGCTTGTTTTTCCTGTTATACATACACATGGCCCTTGTATCTCCATGTTGAAGTAAGCACAATCAAGATAAAAACAGTTGAAATTTGGCAAATAAAACAAATTCCTTTAATCCTGTAAACACCTCATACAGGATGGAGTTCATTTTTTCTGATCAAACTAAATCAAGCTTTATTTATTGTGACATATGTTAGAAAAAAGACATGGCAGACTGATAGCTATTTTCTTACGTGTTTGTGACTTTATAACAAACATCAGGAGAGCATTATCCCCAACAAGAATTCATTGAGTGTATCCACACACCAGTAATGGATATTTTTATTATGTTATTAAACTGTTTTTTCCCTCTGGATCACCATCCTACCATTAAAATGAAAAGTGACCTGAGTGCTGCACTTCAATGGTGGAAAACAGAGACATCTATAATAGGTTTTATTAGTCACCTCTGATATTCCCAGCACACTAAAACAAAAAATAAACTGCTTCTATATCATATAAATGCATGCAGATCACTGGACTATAAAGACCACTAAGTCAGATGGGTAATCTTACCAGACCTAATGAAGTGAAACAGAGTCATTCTAGTCAGGTGGTCCATGTCTTACCACAAATAAAACAAATTGTCATACTAATAAATTAGTAGTAAAACAAACAGAGCAGTGCTCACAATAAATTAAGCAAGAAGCAATAAGAAATCAGCAGGTGCACATCAAGCAGATATGATACACTGTCTGAGGCATAAAGCTGGTAAGTGACCAAGAACACATTTAGCTGTTGGGCATAACATGAATGCACATCCATTCAAGTGTCTTTCTGTCCTCATAACATCAATAACATCCTTTTTACTTTCTAAAACCAAAACAAATTTTATGCATATGTGTTCAACAAAAAATAGTCCTTCCCCTTCAGAGAGGACAGCACCTGTACCACTTTACTCATGGGTGGTAACTCTAACTCTATCTTTCCCTCTAACCCCAACCCTGCACATTAAGGAACTAAATATTATTCTCTTAACAGTCCTACTAAAACACACAGCTTAAACACAAAATACATCTATCCCCTTCTCTAGCCCTTACTCTAACCCTAACCCAGAAACTCACACATACACATAAATATTCAACCCTAATACTGAAATTTTTCTTATAAACAAAAGTTGACATTTCTACTCACTCCTGTTCACTAATTCGTATTACTGTCTTAAAATAAAACAATAAACAAATATGTATGCCTGTCCTTTACATCTGTCCTGGTGACAATACAGCTACACTAGAACACTAGAAGATATCCTATATCGGATATACATGCCAGTTCCACAAGAAAAATTCTACTATGTGATGTCTGTACATCTAGCATGAACTTATGTGGCTTCACACAAGTAATTAGTAGCCCCACACATTATAGCAAGACATCGAATTCCTATTAGACCGGATCTTCGTACCAGACCCTAGTAAATGTACCACAGGTACATTGTCAAGCTGTCTGTGACCGTCGCCCAGTTTATACAACCAGAAATCTCACACAGTCACTTTAACAGCAGGTTTATGAAACAACACACAACCAGTTCAAATTTAACCCAGAAATATTCATTTCTACCCCATTATCTATTAACTGGAACATCCTTAAAATCTTCCTCTTAGATGATGTTGTAAAATAATTAATACCTTAAATAGCCTTGCACCTTCTAGAAGGAAGAAACTAAAAACAAATAATGCAATTAGGGTGCTAATGCAGGATAGGACAGAAAGAAAAGCAAAAATGTAAAGCACCACAGTTTATTGAAAACTTCAGAATGCTCTGCAACCATAGTAAAAAGCATATCAATGAAGACAAGAACATATATTATAACAACTTTCAGAACAATAGTAAACACAACCAGAAAAAATTCTGGTCAGCTGGTAAAGAAATCTTACATCTTACATCAAAGCCAAAAATTCAGCCCTAACCACTTCCCCAATAACTCATCACTCAAAACTGCAATACAATTCAACTCTGATTTCATAGGTACTATAGAACCCAACCAAAGATTCCTTAACATCCACTCCTAACCCTACTCAACAGTCACTTATCACCACATCCACTTTCACCTTCAAACATGTGCCCACATCCTATATAAAACTACTCCTAAACAAACTCAAACCTTGATCCACTTCAACTGATGACCTTCCAAGAGAGTACCTTAAAATAGCAGCCAGCAGCAATGTCTAGCCTGACTCAATCCATATAAATTGGTCCTTCCAGGAATCCCACATTCCATCTCTCTGAAAAAAATCACAGACTAGCCCTTGATACAAAGGAGAAAATTCAACAGACATTACTACCTTTAGACCTATAACAATCTTAGCCCCCTATCCAAAATACTTGAAAAATGTATTCCAAAACAGTTGCTAAACTATCTTTTGCAGGAAGAACTCCTATCCCCACACAACATGGCTTCTGCCCCTCCCATAGTACTAACACTGCACTTCTAACCTTTATAGATACTGTCAATAAAGCTAGAGATAATGGCAAGCTAGTCTTCTCCCCATTTCCAGACTTGTCTTTGGCAAGTTTGTCACAGCAAACTTCTACTTCAGATGTCCTCACTAGGTCAATCTCAGCACACTCTTCCATGGTTCAAAAGCTACCTTTCCAACAAGTATCAGTCAGTAAAATGACACTCCACCCTCTCTCCATGCCTTCTAATTGCCACCAGTATACCACAATGCTCTTTCCCTGGTCCCCTCCTTTTTAACATTCTCACTAACACCAAATGTTTCCCTAATATATTATGCAGAGGAATCTACATTCATTTGCACATCCAACAACATGGCACACCTCCAAATAATTACTCAGGAAGTTTTAACAGCTACTGAAACATGGCTTTGTAACTGACAACTCATAGTCAACCAAAAAAAAAATAAATACATTTTTCACCAAATCCCGCTCTCATGGAAAAACAAAAATTTAAATTCTCTCTCTTAATAATACAACCATTGAAGACACTTTTCATATCAAATTATTGGGGATGATTATGGATGATAGTCTTAAATCTGACCTGCGTGTACAAAATTGCATAAGAAAACTTGCCAAAAACTAGGGATGCTTTACAGAGCGAAAAAACTTTCTCACCAATGCAACCAAAATTATACTTGTCACTACTTACCTACTCCTCTCACTTCTTTATGGGACTACCGACCTCACAAGCCTCCAGGCATTGCAAAAATCAAACTTCAGTAAGGTTACAATAAAGTATTTAAATATGTGGTAAATAACCCATTACAGCCCACCACTGTATGGCATTAAAAAGCCTAAACTGATTAGAACTACCCATCAACTAACATATACATGGCATCGTATGATCTATAAAATTATTCAGCATCCATCTGCTTGTACAGCATTAAATACAGTCCTACACAACCATGTTCCAAATCAGTCATTGTGATCCAGTGACTAAAATTCCTCTTTGTCAACAAACCTGTCAAATCTTTGGGCATAGTCTGTACTCATACTATGCTGTTAAGGCCTGGAGCTCCTTACCTGTATCTATCAGGTCTGTACCCTCCGTCCACTCATTTTAAACCATTCAGAGAAACTTCATATCTAACTTCTTGCTCTATTCTTGATGAACCACAGGATAACTTCACACCTAAAAATGAACAAGTACCTATTTGTACCTCACAACGCCTCACTGTCCCTTCTTCACTCACTTCCTTACTTTAATCAATTTCTCTTCCCCGACTCTCTTTCTACATATGCCATAAACACACTAGCTGAAGGTGTTCAAAGTCTGTATTAAGATAACCCAGGCAAAGAGCATGAGAGCAATCCAAGCCTATCACAATTGGTACACTTACCATGCTGAAAGTTCCTCAGCTGGTAATGCTCACTGAATCTAGTCTATATTACTAAAGTGAAAATAAGGTGCAGTGAGAACAGCTGACACTTGTTTCCTGAGGGATAGATAAATGTTGAGGATCACACTCAAGATGTCACACCCTCGACAGACACTGCAGTCTGCTTCTCCAGTCAATAACTATGAAAGTAAGGCTAGCAGCAGGGTAGGGCCATATATTCATTACTTCATTAATGAGATGTATGAGCTCCAGTTGAGTAGTCCTCATCCATGTCAGGATAGCATTCAGACACCCATTAAGTGAGTCAAGCATGCCTGCATAACATGTTTGTAAGTTAACTTATCATAACTGTACATGTTTAAATACATTACTGTTGCAGTAGCTATAACTATATGAAATGTATCCTACCAGTGATCAGATGTCCAGACAGTCTACAAAGCTTTGGGCTCATTCCTTACAACAATACTTCCATGCTTAACATGACCATACATGATAGAATAAGAGGGATGTAAAGGTGTTTAAAAAAAAAAACTTTAACCTTTCTTGCACAAAGGGAAGGCTGAGACCTGAAGTTCTCTGAAAAATAGGCAGCACAGTGATGCAGCGGTTAATGCTGTCGCCTCACAGCAAGAGGTTCTCTGGTTTGATTCTCAGCCGGGGTGCCTTCTGTGTGGAGTTTGCATGTTCTCCCTGCATTCGCGTGTGTTTTCTCCAGGTACTCCGGTTTCCTCCCACATTCTAAAAGACATGCGTCTGGAGCATTTCTCCCCGGGCCTCCACTGAAAACAGGATCTGTGGAACCTAGTCAGACTTTCCCGGTCAACAAATGTTAAATAAATAAATAAAATATATCACAATCAGCAGATATTGTCATGTCAGTAGGGCAAAAGTAGAATAGGATACCCCACCATGTACAAGGAAAGAACAGGAAGAAAAGGGGGGGTTAAGGAATGGGAGGGTGCTAATCCTGCAACAGTGATCTAATCAAATTTCTTCTGTTATGGTAAGTTACTTGCACACCTGTGCTATGTTCTTTATTAAAACACTTTGCTATAGCCATAGCTATATTGGATGATCACCATAGCTTAGGAAGAAAGGCTGGATGGAGAATAATCAGAGTCTCGAAGCCCTTGAAGGATGGCTTTTGCTAATTCAGCTCTAGCTATGGAGATGGAATCACATTTGTAGTGCCAGTGAAGGTGTGCATAGAAAACCGACTAGTCACCTCTATGATGGACTTAAAGTCCACCCCTTTCCAAAATGCCTCAAAAGTAACTAGAGCCCTAGGGGAGTGAGATCTGACTTTCTGGGATGTTTTTTTTTCCATGGTGAGTTTAACAAAATTTGATAGCCTGACACCATCACCTAGAAACAGTACATTTAGAAACTGTCTGCCCTTTCTTTTTGCCATCAAAGGATATAAATTGTTGATTAAACTTTCTAAAATACTTAGTCTTGCCTTTATAAAATCTCAGTTGGACATTTAAGGTATGCAGAATGCTTTCTCATCTGTTTTTTCTATTCAGGGTAAAACACTTAGATGAGTGGTCTGGCTCAAAATAAATGCTTTGGCATAAAAGAAGGGTTGGTTCTAAGACTCACCTTGTCCTTGCAAAAAAATCAAGAAAGGACCTATAATTCATTTAACTATCTAGCAGAAGTCAGAGTAACAAGTAAAGCAGTCTTCTATGTCAGAGATTTTAAACAAGCACTAAATGAAGGTTACAGAGGAGAGAAATTTGATTCTCCAAAACAAAATAAAGATACACGGAGGTGCCTCTTCTTTTTTTAGGTAATGTAATATGCAACACCACTTTCAAAAATTGTTAAACCTGTGATAAAGAAAAAAGGGAGACAAGCAGACATGGCTGAAATATTTAACTTTATAGAAGTATCCAGGCAGAAAGCTGCGGTGGTGCAGCGGTAGTGTTGCCTCACAGCAAGAGGTTCTCCCATTCAATTCTCGGCTGGAGTGCCTTCTGTGTGGAGTCTGCATGTCCTCCCTGCAGTCGAGTGGCATTCGATAGACATGCGTAGAATGGGCATGCCTTCGTTGAAGGTTGGGCGTTGAGCTGGCACCTCAGCACCTATAAAAAAATCTACTGCCAATCATTAGCGGACTGGAGTTCCGCTGTGGCGATCCCTATCTGGGAAAAGCCAAAAGAAGAACAACATAGAAGTATCCAGGCAGAACTGAGTAATGCATGCTGGCACTGGAGAAAGAGAGGAGCTTCCACTTAGGATGTGTCTTCTAGTCTTTTACGACTCCAGCTGGAAAATCTTTTCCATTTTGCTAAGTATAATTTCCTTGTAGCATGTTTTCTGGCCTTGTTTAATACCTGCTGCATATCCTGAGAAAAAAAGTGTTAAAATTGGATCAAAACTCAGTCATGCAAACTGTTAGGTGAATATGTTGAATGTTGGGGTGGATTAAGTATCCCTAGTCCTGTGTGAGATTAACCATTTTATGAGGAAATGTTTGTATTTCCCCTGACCAGATGCATTAAAAGGGAAAACCACTGCTGTTTGGGCCAAAAGGTAGTTATCAGAAGTATCTTTGGCAAGTCAATCTTTACCTTTAGAAGAACTTTGGGTATTAGATCAAAGGTGAAAAGTTGGAGAGGAACATTCCCATCCATGGGAAAGAAAATGAAACCATTTCCACTCCTTTTTGCAATGTATCCTAGAACAGAACTAGTTCAGTTGCCAGCTGAGAATGGAGGAAAAACAGAGCCAGCTAAAGGGGGCTACTGGAAGATTCTGACAAATGCCTTGTATGAGGTATCATGCTGCCCTGACTGCCAATGTCTGCAGTAAACTGTCCACCCTTTCTGGCATGTGTCTCCTTGGTGTCCAGAAGCACAGAGGCTGTGTCCATGGTCTGTATACAAAAATCAGTGGTCACATTACTTGTATTCAACACACACACACTACACACACGCGCATACACACACACACACACACACACACACACACACACATGCATGGTTAGGGGAAACACATATCATGATTGCACCTGTGAGTTCTTTCCTGCATTCCATACAGGTTAATGTCAGTGTCAATGCATAGCAATGAAAATGTTTAGTGTTCATTTCTTAGATTTAAGTCAGCAAGAGTTAAACAAGAATATTTTATTCATGCATGAATGGTCTTAAATATCCACAGACTCCAATTATTTGTTCTTTGTTCTGGTATATATTAACTACAGTTTCATGGGAGTTGCCTGGTTTTAAAATCTAAAATTATGTCATATTTTTTGAATGCAGTGCAGTGTAGTATACTTTCTCTCTAGAGTTAATGCAGATATTTTTTAAAGGTTACATAAAATATGAAATATTCTTCATAATAAGGACTGATTGACAGGTATAATTGCATGCATATTAACAAGCACAGCTTTAGCTCATTAGACAGTTTACAGTCTGTCTGCCAGTATGGACATGAAGTGCCACTCTGCTGCAAAGTGTAGCTGTGCATTTAGCATAGATAAGCAATACCTGGATAGAACATAAGAAACTGAATGTATCCATCTGTAGCAGAAGGAGAAGTAGATACAGAGACAGATACAAACACACACACACACACACACACACACACACACACACACACACACACACACACACACACACACACACACACATGCATATGCACTAAGAGAGAAACAAGAAAAATAGTTTTGGCAAAAAAAATGTTCATTTGTGTGGACAGATGTTAGGTAGATCATTGATATGAAACATTCAAAAGGTAAAGTTGCCTTATAGGCTGGGAGTATTCAACTAGACAATAATTAGAAACAGGAAAGGTAGCAAATGTCTGAGTAGCTTGTTTCCACTCAGTGCACTGTGTTATTGAAGCCATATTTAATAGGATATATAAAGCTTAAGGTTCATCTTTTAAAAACATACACACACATAGCACTTGATTCAGATATAATATTTTGTAAGCTGAGGAGGCTGCTATAGGAATTTTATTTTTACAAACAATGAACCTGAAATGGAAAAAATAACTGTGAAATGCAAATCATTATGAAGATAAAATGAAGACTATTAGCATTTCAAAAAAACATCATCTCATGGCGATTGTTCTGAGAAATGTAATTAAGGTATTGCTGCAGAGAGGGTGAAACATAGAAGCCCTGAATCAGTGAGATTACATGAGTGAAAAATGCAGACTTAGTGTAAAGCATCTTACAATTAGAAATATATGTGGTGGGGATGCAGTTTACCCTTGAGGCATAGGAACCTTGCCTCCTGCAAAAAACAACTTTAAAGGAGAGCATCAGCCTTTATATGTGGTGCTCCCCCCCAACTACAGTGAAATAAGGGAAAAATAGAATGGAAGTCCCTGCAGGATGTTATCAGAGACTTTGGAGAACATAAGTGACTCTTTATATGGTACCAGTTGTTACAGTTGTACTGGAAAAGAAGCTGTGCTTCGCATAAGGGTGTTTCACGGCATAGTTATACAGAGGCAGAGAGCATAGCAGTAAGAAAAATACCATGATATCTGTTCACTGACCAACTATGCACACAGGACTAACAGGGTTGCAGTAGATGGAAGATTAGATTACAGTGTGGTTTTAAATGGACTGCACATTCTGTAGATCTTGACACTCCAACAGACATCAGCCTGTTGCTTGTGTTTTTACAGCCAGTTGCTTTAACAGTTCAATAGAAAAAGTAAGATAACAGTAAAACTCTTAAATGTATTCCTATTTTAAAAGACTGAAGGGGATGTATTTTGCATTTGCCCAATTCCTGCATGCATAACTTATTCTTGTCACTTCAGTCTGTTGCATTTGGTTGTCGCTGTGCAAGCATATAAAGTCAGTCACTAATCTTGGATTCAAGTGATTGGCAGGAGCATGTGAGTACATCTGTACTGCAGCTGGTTACTCTTTTGATCATCAGGAAGGTAATGAAATATGACCAATTGTTATGTGCCAGGCATAACATGGGTCAAAGTAACTAATATGTGCAATTCAGACTGCCAAAGTTTTTAGTTCTTGAAAAAAAAAGAGACTAAACTTATACTCGATTATATACATCATGACATGCAGGTTATAAAGCAACATTGTCAAAAAGTAAAAGAATCAAAGAGAGTTGGCGAAAGAGAAAACAAATGTGTGATGCAAATTGGGGATTTAGGATTTAATTCCATGAAATTAGAAGCTGCAGTAATGGCTTACACGTTGATAAGACAAATCTTCTTAGATTAAATCTACTTATAAAACCTATTTCATCAGTTGTTTGAAAAAAGCAGTTTTCTATCATGATTGTACAGGCACTACCTCAATGGTTTAAAGTGTATTAAATGACAAGTGCATTGAAGAAAGAATTTTGTTTTTATTTAGATCTTAATTTATACAAAAATGCAAATTTTGAATTTAATAATGGGTATTGTATAATTTGATAAAGGTTATAGATATTTATTTTATTAAGTGGGAATGCCCAGGTCAACATAAGCCTTTTTATTAGAAGATAGAGTGAAAATTTGCACAAGTAATATAATGATGGACATTGGTTGAATGACTAAAATGTAGTGACCCACATTGCCTTATAGGTTTAGGTTCAGGGTTTAACCTGACCTCTGGCTACTTTGCTTTGGAATGCTTACATATATTTTTTCTGTGTACTCTGATTTTTTTCCTACCACCCAAAAACATTCTGGTGAATCAGTTTCACCAAATTATCCATATATATGATATAGTTACTCTTGTACATGTTGCTCGGGTTTTGTATGAAAGGGTGTGAGGAACAGGATACTTTCACAGTTAACACAAAAATATATTAAATTAAAAAATGAAACTGCAAGACTGAGTGAACAGACTTCAGATTCTCTAATGTGCTTTTAAATGATCTGCTAATCAGCACTATTGTATTGCACACTTCATTCCAAGGACCAGCATGACTAATAGTATTTTAAGCAGCATTCACTTGGACAAAGAAGAACTGCTATGGCATATGTTTACTCAGTGTAGTCTTCAAAAGGATGCAATATATATATATACTTGTAATGCAGTTACATTTCCCACCCTCTCCTATAGATGCAAATACATGCTATCACAGCAACATTATCTATGGAAATGGATGAAGCATCATCAACACAGGCATCTAAATATCATCTGCATCAAATGAGCAGCCTCTCATACTGACTCTAGTATTTTGGTAAAATCAGTGTCATCAGTACTGAAAAAATGACTCAGACATCAGTCCTACTAGAATGGATGTTCTAGTCCAACATCAGACTCTGTCTCAAAATCAGAGCTACATCCCAGTTCTTTCAGAGCCAGAGATACCTGCATAGTTAAAAAATATCATGGAAGGCTGTGCTTAGCTTTCAGTGCAGCAAACAGCTGCAAATGACCTAGACTTAATGCACATTTAAGATGTTCATAACACAGGTAGAATCATCAATATCTATTCTAGGGATATAAACCTGAGGTTTGGTGCAAATAAGTAGTGATGCCACTCTACAAGGATGGCCCTGCCACTGACCATGGAAATTATAGGCCCATCAGCATGATGAGTCTTTTTACAAAGCCATGGCATATGCTGTAACTGACCATAGGATCATAGGAAGTTACTAGGCTAATGACCATAGGGCCCTAACAAGCCTAGACAAGTTCTTACTATTATTTCCTTTTACTTTTTTGAGGGGACAGAGGTTGTCTTAGTGGTTAAGGTGTTCACCTCACAGACACAAGGTGCAGGTTTCGATTTCACATGAGGTAATTGGCTAGCCTTAAAATGGCCCACAAGAGCAGTTAGCTTAATACTAATCTATAAACCTATGAACCTAATAGCAAACTTGTATCTGGGCAGTGCTACAGCTAAATTAGTACAATGTACAGTCAAATGGGATGTGACAAAAGATAGTTCAGACAATTCAAACAGACAGTGGAATGCAAATGCAAATTAAAAGTGCAATATTAGAGCAAAAACAGACACTTATAGTTAGTTGGAAACAACGGATGCCCCAGATATTTCAGTATCTCAGTGAAGAGCTGGTTTTATTGCTTAAGTGATACAAAACAGTGTAGACTCAGTGAGTCTGATTCTAACCTATGCTATAAAATGCAGAAGTACTAGATATTCAAAGTGCATAACATCAAATTCACTACAGCAGAAAGCAGTTTAAATAATGCAGCAATTCACCAGCAATTCCCAGCATAGAGGGTGTAGGCCACACTCTCCTGCCACAAGAGTGTAGACCACAAACCTTCATAATGTGAAACAACTGGTTTTGGTGCACAAGTGCTTAAGCCAGAACTAATAAACTTCAGAGTAACAGACACAATAGGCCTTCAGCCAGGAATTTCCAGCCAGAAGAGTGTAGGCTATCCTCTCCTGCCACAAGAGTTTAGACAACAAATTCTCCTGATGTAAAGTAACTGGTTTGGAACCCATGTGCTTACACCTAAATAAAATAAAGACAATTAGAATTAACAGGCACAATAAGCCTTTACCAGCAATTCCCAGCTTAGAAGGGAGAAGGCCACACTGTCCTGCCACAAGACTCCAGACCACAGCCTTCCTAATGTAAAGTAACTGGTTTGAAGCCTAAGTACTTAAACCAGAACTGTGACACTTTCAGAATAACAGATACAATGAGCCTTCAACCAGCAATTCCTGGCTTAGAAGGGTGTAGGTTACATTTTCCTGCGACAAGAATCTAGACCACAGATCTTCCTAATGTAAAATAACTGGTTTGGAACCCAAGTGCTTAAACCAGAACAAAGACACTTAGAACAACAGGCGCAATAGGCAGCCACCCAGCAATTCTCAGCTCAGAAGGGCAGAGGCTACTTTCTCCTCTCACAAGAGGGCAGACCACAAACCTTTTCAATGTAAAATACTGGACTGAAGCCCAAGTCCTTTAACCAAAACTAAGACAGAGTAACAATTACAATTTAATCAGGCTACTAACAAGAAGTAATAAATGCAGCAGAATAAATGCAATTTAACACTTCAAAAACAAGCAGTAAAGGCAAGATAAAGTGATAAAGTAGGAAGAGACACAAAAACAGTAAAAGCAGCTGAATAATGTTTTATTTTTTTTTATTTAATTTCATCAGCCTAGATATGCAGAAATTTGGATTTGTTGTGGGTAGATCCTGCCTAATGGATATGGTTAACTTCTAGTACAGGCTGTTGATAGCAGTCATGCTGTCCACATGGTGTATCATGAACTGGTCAAGGTATTTGACACCATCTCACATTCTAAAATTGTTAGTAAGCTTAATGCATTAAAAATAAACCTCTGTGTAGTAAGATGGATACCAAACTGGACAATAGATAGAATTCACACAGTGTGCATAGTTTAGCAAGTGCCTCATTTATTTATTGTATTTATTTATTTAACATTTGTTAACCAGAATGGTACGACTAGACACAGGTCCATTTTCAGTGCAGGCCCAGGGAGAAAAGCTCCACAGTAAGTAATATTTTACACAATATGTTAAAATACAGTATACAGATAATTTTCAAACAATATGTTAAATTACAGTATTATATATACAGGAAAAAATAGTTACAAAAGGTTAATAACAGAATAAGTATACAAATTCAGTCAGCATTAGGAAAAGACCTAGATTGTAATATATATTACAGTAGGTATATTAGGAAGTGAGGTGTATAAGTGGAATCCGACAGTATGAAGGTGACCAGTAGTGTCCAGAAGGGTTCAGTAAGCAGTGACCTATGTTTGATCAGGAACTTTGACCTCTCTGGCTAGCCAAGTCTGCAGATAAGTATAAACTGGGAGTCATTGCCAAGTCACTCTCTGACACCCATGCCCTTCATCATGAATTTATTCTTGTAAATCGCTGGGATACAAAAAATGGACTCAAATTAAATGCTAAAAAGTGCAGTATTCTCATTTAGTAACCACCCAGCTGTCCATCTTACAAGACAGACAACATCCCACTCCAGAATGAGAATGTTGTTAGAGACATTGGAACCTGGGTTGATAATTTCCTCATCATGTAATGACAGTAGTCAGAAAGTGTTTCATTTTAGGACAGCTAATTGCCCTAAGAATATCATCCAGATCTAAAAATGTCATTATCTCATTATGTTCAATATAAATTAGGCCCATTGTTCAACATAATGCCCCCTTTGGGGTGTACCTTACCAGGTATATCAAACAGCTTTGAAAGATCCCATAGGTTCATAACTAATAGGAAAATCAACCTAAAAACCCCGAGCTACTAGAAAAAGACTAGAAACTGCTTATTTTTCCTCCACTGCAGCTGACCATCAACTGCTCTAGCACCTCTTCTTGTTAATCAGGTCTACCAGATCTGCCTGAGCTTTCTCGAGTTCAACCTGACCCTAGTCCATGTCCAGTGAGGAAATCAGGGACACTGTATGCCCAAACTCCCATTCCCTCATGGTAGCCTTGGCAGCTCTGTGGTCTATGCCCCTGGTAGGTGTATGAGCTCCTACACTCATGTGCAACCTCATGCCTGACTGGCTTACTACTCATCCATCATGGAGGCTTTAGGCTGCTTCCTTCCCTTCCTTCCTAAGGGAAGGATCTAGGTCAGACTAAGGGCTTTATCCCTGTGTGTCACAGAGCAGCTTACTACTGCTTCAATTACTGAGTATCTTACAGACTACTGAGGGGGAGAATTGTGCTTTAACATCCATGGCATTAGGGACCCAGTGGCCCTGAATCTCATATCTTCACAAAACAAATAGTCCAAACAAATACCAGAATCAGGAATCTAAATCTTCACCATCAGATAAATAAAACATGGTGGAGAGATATTGTCACTACACAGTGCTTTCCCCACCACTGGAATTATCTCCCACTGTAAAATAAGCAGTGTGACACACTGTTTTTTCAAAGAGCAACTGAATGATTGTGTGTGTATTCACAAATTCAGTCACTGTGTGACTTTCCTAGTCCTTCTTAAAAAATGGGTACAATACGAAAGTGGATACTGGGAAGCCATAAATGGTCACAAGACCTCAGCTGCCTTGTATTTCCTGTGGCCCTATGAGCATAATATTAATAAAACCTTTTGATAGGATAGTTACCTCTCCCAAAGGATCCCTGACCAATGAAATAAGTTTTCTCTACATATCAAAGAATGCAGCACTTTAACTATATTTAAGTATAACCTGGATGAATGGATGGGGATCAGAAAATAGCCCTCCCTGGATTAGCCCCTCAGATCCTTATGGGTAGAGATAAGAAGCACTATGATTAAATTTGCAAATAGAAGAACATTTTGTACCTAAAACGTCTCCTTATTTCTCACTTCCCAATGTTTTCCCTCTCTCCCTCTCCTCTCTAATCTTATTCCTGTAAAAAATGTTAAATGCTTAAAAGAGTTCACATTTTTTACTTGAATTAAAAAAGACAAAGATAACCAGTTATTTTTCCCACTAATAGCCCTTTACAAACATGCATGCTTGGATTTATATTATACCTCAAATTGTTTAGTGGAAGATAATGTAAAGTCAGGGAGAAAGATGCAACCTCTATTACACAGAAAGGTCTGAGCTCCATTAGTTCTGCCTGTATGTTTAGTAAATGTGATATAAAAATCTGAATGCATCCCCACCTTACAGGCTCTCATTTTGTGTTTTCTTTTTGGGAATGATGAGGATACTGCATCCCTATCCTTCCTGATGTGTGTGTTTTGTGTTTGCATGTGTTCAGAGAGTATGTAGGGGTAAGTACTGCACTATTGGGATATGTACCTGTGATATGGAAAATTGTAGTAAATATGCCTATTAAATAAGGAGGGCTGATAACTTTGCACTGCATACTGATGAATAAAAAAATCCTCTATTAAATAAAACATTCCTCCAGATTCATTATCCTTCCATGAAGGACTAGCTTAGTCCTGCACGGAACCGACCATTTAGGAGCAGGACGGCAGTGCACCATGCATATCAATGGAAGAGTGCTGCCTGAGCTACTAAACGGACACAGAGCATGTAAGACTGCAGGGGGCATGTCTGACAGAAGAGCTCTCAAAATATACACGCCCCTGCAATGAGGAACAGCAGTGTATGATTAAGAATGAGCGAGACTGCTCATAAGTGTTTGCATACCCCCAGCAACATCCCCCAAGTTTACAAGAGCAATAAACATTAAATATAAAGAAGTGTTTTTTTTTTTTTTTAATGAAACATATTACATTTAACCATAGGTGCGCAGGTTTGCCCATCGCCTAGCTACAGTTAATGCAGCTTAAATGGCACAAGAGGATAAAAAGCAAGATATATGCAAATGAAGCAATACAGCAATAGTGTAATAGACAGAGCATTTGCCTTATGAGCAGTCATTCCCGGTTCGAGTCCCACTCCAGTACATTCCATTTTCCATGTCAAATCACTTTATGACAAATTTTTTGTTGCATAACCTACTAAATAACATATATTTCTAAACTGGAGTACTGCATTAAATGCAGATGTGAGGTGTCATTGTCATAATGTTGTAAAGTCCACAGATAATCACAAGTGCCCCATACAGTATATGTACACAGGAATCAGGGATACAAATGGAAGGTAAAATGTGTAATGAATGATAAATCCATACAGTTTGCAAATCCACCACCTTCCCAAGAACCATTTGACATTACTGTCTAAATTAGTGTGGTGGTAAATGGGAGTAAGCAATAATAAGCACGAGTAAGCATATTTAAGCAGTAGTAAGTGAGTTTAAACATGTTTGTGCGGGGGTAAGCAATGTGCACACAGGTTAAGATATACTGAATCTAACTCTCTGTAAGCATATTTAACCAAAGGTTAGCATTGCTTACCCTCACGCAAACCCATGCAAACCCGCTTACAATTGCTGAAAAGTGCCCTAATCACTCTGTATGCAACAGCCGCTGTCCTTGCCAGAAACAAAATAAACAGCCTTTGCAGGTCTTGAACCCAGGACATGCAGTACATAAGACTGAGGTATCACCAGACACATCCTCACTATAGGAAAATCAAACCGAACATGTGAAAGGAATCTATATACAGTTTTATGTTGTATAACCTACTACATAACATAAATATGTGAACTGGAGTACTGCAGTTAGCCTAAATGTGAGGTGTCATTGTAATAAAGTGTTGAAATCCCCTAATAAACACAAGGACCCAATACAGTGTACATACACATGAATCATGGATACCAAACACATATATAACATGTAATAAATAATAAATGAATACCAAAAAGCAAATATAATGCAAATTAAATATTATGCAACCCTAAGCATTGCACACCCCTGCTTACTAGGTGTAAGCAATGTGTAGGCCAGCTAACTCAATCTGCTCATTGATATACCCCTTTAAGCAATGCCAAACTTAGGTAAGCAGGTTTGCCCATAGCTTAGCATTTTCAAAACCGTCCAATCATGGCAAGAATACATCTCATAACTGGTTGCAGCTTCCTCTTGTAAGCACTATGTCTGGTATGGGAGAGGGTAAGCACTTTCGGGCACAGTGCTGAGGCATCCAGGAGTCCAGAGTCATGGCTGGACTCCTTGTGAAAGACCATGACCAGAGACTGCTGTAGGGCCAGTACCAGGGTTCCCAATACAAAGCAGAAGCCTGGGACCATCTCACCCGTGACCTCATCAGTGCCACTGGCATATCCCGAACTGGTGAACAAGTCAGGCATCACTATGCCGACCTGAAGCAGAGAAAGGGGGATCTCTTGGATCAGTGGATCCAAGAGGTTAGGAGAACAGGAGTGTCCCAACCGTTTTTAAGTATTAGTCCAGTACCTGTTTAATAATTGCCAGCTCATGTATATTATGGCTAGGTATGGCTAAATATTCCTCTTATGTCTTTCACAGTGGCAGATGAGTGGGCTGCAAACCAGGAAGCCCATGCCTGTAGACTGCAGTGGTTGAGATGCGAAGCAGGTTAGTAATACTCTTGCATGTACTGTCATAGGAAATAAATCTAAAAGTAGCAGTAAGTTAATTGCCTGTATAAAACCTGTATTGTTTAAGATATGTACACCGGAGAATACGACAGGAAGAGTCTCATATATGTTGTATGTAAATAAAAGCATAATAGCCTGACAATAAAGGTCTAACTTCTGGACTGCATGTGTTTGCTCTGATATCATATGGTAATGTAGAGTTGCAATCTCTTAATAGTACTGTTGTATTAAGCAATGTTACCCACACTGTGCTACATAAATAAAATGTGTAGGAATGTGACTGTTGTAATCCCAAGAGGTCATATAGTACAACTGAGAGAGACTTAGATGGAAAACAGTGAAAAGACAGACAAAATCCAAATAGCACACTCCACTGAGATGTGAACTGTTATATTTTTAGCACACACAGCCATGGTTCGAATCCTGGGAGTAGTAGTAGGCTGTATGCAGAATCATACCCCACAACTGTACAGATATGTCCAAAATGTCCAGTAAATCAGCCCATATCTGCTGCCTGTCACTCTGTCCCCCTGGCAAATCAGTGGGATGATCCCAGACGTTTAGGCAGCAAACAAGACATACAACTGATTCTCAGACATCTGTAAGAGCAAACCTGTCACTCTAGCAACTCCCCAAAATGTTATGAGAGTAATTAGCCAAGTATGTCCCATCTCCACCCCCATGTTGTCAAGCTGTGACCAGAGTATGTACAGTAACAGAGTGAGATGTATGTGCATAAAACTAATGTGGAAACTAGTAATTTGTGTGGCAACATTCAGGTAGTGCTAACAAACATTGCTCCCACAGGTCTGTCAGATACGAACACTATGCCTAGAAATAAAAGATTGATATCCTGTACGGGGACTGTTTACTCTGGTATTGTATGGCATTGTTAGTGTTGCAGTTGCTCTGAATAATAAGGTATTACTCATCACTGTCACCCACACTGTACTAGATAATACAACTGTCTAGGAAATCCTGTATAAGAGTGTTGTAATTACAAGGTCAGAATGTAAAACCACAGGAGAATTATAGACAGAAATCAGACAAGAGATACACAGCAATATCTAAATAGCACACTCATCTGTGATGGACAGTGTTTTATTTTTAGCAGACACAGCCATGGTTTGAATCCTGGGAGTGGTAGTAAGCTGTGTGCAGAATCATGCCTCACAAGTGTACAGAATTGTCCAGAATGTTCAGATAATCAGCCCATATATGCCGGCTGTTACCCTATCGCCCTGGCATATCATTGTGCTAATTTCTGACATGTAGGCAGCACTTCATGTCATATAACTGACTGTCAGACCAGTACATATTTGGAAAATGTCAGTGAAAACAAACCTGTCATTGTGCAAGTCACTAAAGGTTTAAGAGGGCAGTAGTCAAATTATGTCTTGATTTACCTGCATGTGGTGAAGACATGCCCAGAGTGTGTGCAATAAGAGATGGACAAGTATGTACATAACATCAACCTGGAATCTGGGAGTATGTGTAGAAATAGTTAGGTAGTGTAAACAAACAATGCCTCCACAGGTATACCAGGTAAGATGTGTATACTGCAGGTAAAACTCAGTTCATGTATATAGTTGTCAACAGCCATACCACTGTCCAAACTAAGGCAACAGGGAAGTGTACTAATATCTGTAAGGTACAGATCACAGCACCGACTAGGAAAGTAATGCAAACTACAGGAATATACTAGTTGTTAATTGACACCTCCCCTCCCAACCATATCTGCAACCATAAACTAAATATACAACTCAATCGGTATGTGCTGCATTAACTCTACTGTTGGGACATATGTCCTATTGTTTGATAATTATTTAAATTAGTTTCTATGCATGTGTCATGTTGAAATACTCCCACATTGGTGGCATGCTGCCATTAATGAACCTGCATGCTGTTGTAATGACCACTGTGATTCCATATAGGCACGTGTTCTGTTTGCTATGCAACTGTTCCATATCTGGTGTTTGGGTTAATGGGAATATCTATGCATGCTGTTATACCTCATCCTGGAATGTGTTGACTAATACTAACCCACATATGTTGATAAAATTTAAACACCATAGCACATTTGGGAAGACCGGTCCCAGCGGACCCACCTGTCCCACCTCATCTGGCCATGGCACTGGGCACCATTACATATGGGGCCCAACCCGGGACCTCCTCATCCATTGGTCCTCCACCATCTTTGGGTGGAACCGCCTCAGGGGATGGGGCTCACCCCCCCACCGGGAGCAGGCGTGGACAGGAACCTGTCACCCATCACCAGGTATGGGTCATGGTGTGTAGCAAGCTCCACAGGAAGTTCAGAGATCTGCTACGCCAGCTTGAGGGCTGTGTTTTGCAACTAGAGGGTTGGCCTGGCCCTCCTACTCAGCCCCCAGCACAGCCACATTTGTGGCTGTGATGGTCCAGTGGTGAATGCCCATGGGTGGGGACCTCGGTCCAACTGTTTCCACAAGGGGGCTCATGGGCTTCCGATTTCCAAACACCCCTCCCCATCAAGGTGTTTACCCCTCACATGTGTCATATACTGCCCCTGCATGCATCTTGTTTGTCTTGTCTGTTAACCTATCCAACCTACCTCCCCAAATATACCTACTATCCCTCCCCAACATCCCACTTTTACCTGAAAAAAGGGCAATCTGTTCCCCAAAAAAAATCTTGCCCCATACATAGCTGTCCACTTCACACAAGTGTCCACTGGACACATGTAATCTGGTCTAATTGGCCTAACAAATTATAATTGTTGTCCTCACCCCTCTCTCAGGGGTATGAGTGTCCAAATATATCTCCAAATTCAGTGTATATGCACAGCTATTGCTGTAAAAGAAATGGGCAGCAATGGACCTTCCCTACACCCTTTCTGCACATCCCTAGCCATTTCCCTACTGTCTTTCCCTCTTTGTGCCCCTTTTTCACCACTTTCCTATCAACCCTTTTTCATTTTTTTAAAGATATTAGAGCAGAGGTAAGCAGGAGTAAGCACTTTTAAGCAGCAGTAAGCAGTTTAAGCTTGTTTGCATGGGGGTAAGCAATGCCTACACAAATTAAGCAATTAATAAGCTAAATCAGTATAAGAAACTGTAACCAGAAGTCAGCAGTGCTTACCTCAGTGCAAACCCGCTTACAACTACTTAAAAGTGCCTTAATCACTCAGTATCTAGTGGCCCTTGTTCTGCCCAGCAACAAAATGTACAGCCTCTGCAAGGCTCAAACCCATGACCCTGCACACCATAGCCAAAGTGATTTACCACTAAGCCATGTCAGATATACATAACCCTGATGTTTTCACAAACATATCATCCAGCAAGCAAGCAAACATATCATCCAAGTAAGCGTCCTTATGTTTAACCGTATGTAAGCATGACTTAGCTTTGTGCAAACCCACACAAATGCACTTAAAACTGCTCAAAACTGCGTTAACCACTCTGTATCCAACATCCCTTGTTCTGCCCAGCAACAAAATACACAGCCCTTGCAGATCTTGAACCCAGGACCCTATAGCCACAATAGTTAACCACTACACCATGACAGCTGTGAAGACAGTTGTTGTTTCTGCAATATATCTGTCAGTACACATATTGAATAGTATTGAACAATTGCTGTGACTTCCACAATTGTGTAGTACTTGTTAGTGATATTACTGTTGCATCACATATGTTGTTATATCTAAATATACACATATCAGATACATACGGTGTGATACATCTGGGAAGGTATAAACAACCATAATGTTTACCCATGACAAGGATATGAATATATACATATACATATGTAGATATATGTCTACATGTACATACACATATATATTCATATAAATATATTTCTACACATCTGTATAGTGCATCATATATATGGCCATTTATAGAGCTCTCTGTGTATATATATATATATATATATATATATATATATATATATATATATATATATATATATATATATATATATACACACATCCTATGTGTACAGATATACCTATTTATGTTGATCATAGGAGGAGGATCATAGGAGGTTGTTACTAGGCAGACAACCTGGAGGTCATTTCAAGCCTAGCCATTTCATCCCAATGTAACACCATAGATATTCTAGTCAATACTCAGGATTGTATTTAGTAATGATTGCCAATGTCCAGGAGGGTTGTGGACACTATCCCCAGTAGTATATATTAAAAAAAAAGATATGTATGTAGATATCTATAACTATATGTGCATACATATCTAAACAGATATACCTATTTATGTTGATATATATGTAGATATCCATAACTATATGTGCATCTATATCTATATAGCTGTACATGTGCAGACATATATAGCTGTGTATATGTATATATTTGAGTTTGTATATGTGTGTGTATATATATATATATATATATATATGTGTGTATATATATATATATATATATATATATATATATATATATATAGATATATATATATACATATATATATATATATATATATACATATATATATCTATATATATATATATATATATATATATATATACATATATGTTTACCATATGTCCAGAACATGGAGTGGTGTCCTACCTCAGCACCAATAGTTCCAACCTGTTAGTGCAAGGGGATGTCATGCATGTATTGCAGGTATATATCTAGACTGTTGCTACTATAACAAGGGTTGTCTTAACAGACTTGTTGTGTGTGGGAGGTCACATCTGCTTTAGACATGTACGCCATTGGTTACTGGCAGACATCCTAAGGACATCATAGTACAGTACCACTGCTAGCACAGTAATGATCCTGTGGAGTACAGCAGAGATATGACCAATATATGTAGACAAAGATTGAAACTCGAATCATGAATGAATACAAAACACACAAAAAATGAAGAGTCTCAAAAGTAAAGTGCAGAACAACTTTACTGGTGTCTCCCGGTACCTTGGCTAAAAAGCCTTCAAGGGATAAGTTGGTACACCAACAGCACAGTATTTATATTGAATCACATGATGGTAACCAGTTATACACACTGCACAAACCCCTATCATTTAAAGTGACTTTGAACCATTAAAAATGCTTGTAAACTCATTTCCCATCCTTACATTCTATATGCACTATATTGACTATGATTTAAAGTCAATATGTATTTACATTTATATTTAACTGCATGCTTCAAATCAGATAAACCCCTGTGAAAACAAAATTGAAATCTAAATTACTTTATCAGCATTGATTTCACATAATGATATACACCTCCAGGTTAAGATCTGAAGGAAATAAAGTGCTGTAATTGATAATGAACCTGTTGTGTGGGAGGTCACATCTGCTTTTGACATGTACGCCATTGGTTACTGACAGACATCTTAAGGACATCATAGTACAATACCACTGCTAGCACAGTAATGATCCTGTGGACTACAGCAGAGATATGACCAAAATATGTGGATAGTCTGGCACTCTGTGGTCAATCTAGAGGTGTACACAGATCCCCGTCGTGCGAGACATGTGGACCACGCCTGACAATGTGGATGTTAACAGCCATGTACATGGGTATATCATGTAAATACTGGACTACATATGCCCACACAGTTTATGCATTCACACATGCCAATCTGTCCTGACACATAATACCTGGTGGTGCAGCAGTCACATGGACACATACTACCCAGTAGTTAGTGACGTACATCTGTACAGAACCCCACTGCTTTCTCAAAAATACACAACAGTTATGGTGGCCTGGCAGCAGTATGTTTTGCAAATATCTGGACATAACAGCACACTTGATAATTACAATAAGCTGCTAGGCATGTAACAAAGCATTGTGCAAACCACAGGCAGACTGCCACAACACTGGACTACACTTTGTATGGGGGAATACACATGTACCTGCAAATATAGCAGGTTCTACACGCATGTCACAGCACAGAGTAACAGATACCTGTGAGAAAGTACATAACCACAACCAATGTGAACACAGCCACAGCTACATATGGTAAGCAAGCTTAATATGGCACTATATGGACTGTCTAATAAACACCATCCTCATATGCACCACTCACACACTAACCCTACATAAACTGGGTCATGGCACAGTGTGGTCCGATGCCTGTCTATGGTATGGGACAAATGTGTGGTTGTCCCTACAGACATGTGAGCCAATAGGGTACCATACACTGAAGCGGCATGTAACATCAGATAGAACAGGACTAAGAACAATGGCATCTACCATATTCTGTCCACAGGCCAAGGTACGTATGCACAATACACATACTGTCGACAATCACCGTAAGTACACAGACCACAATACTGTACACACAACCACAGAATGTCCAGGTTATGTCCTCAGAAATAACCCCTACTATACATAACATGTCTAGCAGTCTGATATCTGACTGGCTTGTTATCAGGTATGATGTCAATAAATAATGGTGTACAGAACATATGCTCCTGTTACTGCATGACATATGTACAAAGGTTGACAGACTTATTGCTGGAGCCACAAACATTGGGCCAATATTGGCATGTTGCTGTGATACCCTCATACATTTACTGTCGTAACAGGGTTTGTTGTGACATATGTCCTATGAGGGATATAAAGACAGTAGCTCTCATGGCTGTCACCATGTACTGACTGCAATCCTCTGACTATGCTTCTGCAGTTCTAAGATAGGTGATCTGTGAGTAACACAAGAAACATAAGACTCCACACACTGCCCAGTCTGCAGATAACCCTACAGGTGAGAGTGTCCTCAAACACACAACACTGTCATGACAGGTATTAAATCATATAGACCAGCCATATCCACACACACACCCTGTTAAACCAACATTACTCCAAATGCAGAAGAGCAACACTTACATTCTGTAGTCATGTCTGGCACATCCCCCTCCGTTTATTGGCCTGTCTCCACAGTGTATGCTGTTGGAGGTAAATCCCAATACCATCTGTGGTGCTGTTTGCCAAACACCAACATGAGGTCCTGCTCACAGTGAATGAAAAGGCCCAACACCCACATGATGTTCCTAGATATTGGAGTGTGTTCCATGCAATTGGCTATGGGAATGTTACCACAGCTGTTCCACATGCAATCAGCTAGAGGGGAACTGCAGTTCATGCAGAGGCCATCAGCTGATCATGAGCATCACTTACAAAACACAAGCTGCTGCCTAAGCAAAGCAGGTGTACTTCTCCACATCCACTAGAGAGGGAGTGAGAGAGACAGACAGAGACAAATTAAGTCAGGGAGGAGGTGGGAGAGTAAAACCTAAGCATGTTTGTGTCACACACTTACCCATACAGGGTTTCAAACCCCTGACTGACTATGTATTGCTATCACATGTCTATGTAGTTACTGCATGCGCCACATAGCTTACATGTTGGGGGGCTGTCAAAAGGTATATCTGATGGTGAGTGACATCTACAACAGTGATATAGGAGTGATAAGGTAGGTGTAGTACGCGTGCCTGTCCACATGAACAGGTGTCAACATCAACACAGCCACACTCTCTCAGGAACTCACACACATTAACACAGATGGCAGGGTCAGGAATAGACTTCCTAACTAGCTAGTTTGCCACAATACAGTAATACACAGGTATCACATGTACCACAGGGGTTATATGGGCAAAGTGTATGTGAGGGTGTCTGACATCAGATGGCATGCTTCGGTAGGCCAATGGGAGTTGTAGTGAGTGTGAATAGTGTCAAAATCATTATGCTCCACACACAGACACAGGGTGCCAGTACTGACATGCATGGGTGCATTGCTTCACAGGTGTGTAGAGATTGACTGTGCCAGAAGGCTGTACAAGGCTAGGTGAAGGGTATACCTTGGCATCAGGCCACATGACAATTGTCTGCAGTGTGGCTCAGAGGTGTAGTGTCTGGATTGGCCCACACAGGTGGGTATTGTATTCACCATCCAGTCATCCGGGTTACTATTGTGTGTGGCCAGTGCTGTGCAATGCTTGCCATGTATGTCTTCTATAGTCCATTACACGAACGATGTCTGGAATGTGCACATGTCCCATATACATGTTTTGTGACATGTGGAACTGTACCTGAGGTGCCTGGGCCATGTTGTGTACACAGATTGTTATCATCAGATGTGCCAGTCCTGGCCTCATGTGGTGGGAACTGGCAATGGACACCAGGTTGACCCTGCACTTACATTGATAGCATGATACAGGTATTCCCTGGTGTCAGTGGCATCTGTCCATACAGGACATGTGTTTAAGGCATGGTATGTCCTTTGTGGGTCACATTTGATGGCACTACGGTTGTTGCAGGCATCCAGTGGGGAACATAGTGAAGGCGCACTGTCTGCAATTATGTGCCTATTGTAGTGATGGGACAGGTTGCCATGCCCTCTGTAGTGCACTGCAATCACACCATGGTTACTATCTGTGGACAATATGCAGGGTATGACCAACAAAGCGGTTGTTGCCTAGGCAAGTGTGTTTGTGTATGAGACATGGGTTGAGAGTATTCTCTGGGTAATACAAGGGTTGCCTACTTTGTTCGCCAGGCCTTGATGTCACATGTAGGGGTATGGATTGGCAACCCTAGCCTCTCTGCTGTTTTACATCTGTTATCCTTGTAAGGTGAACATCGTGACATATAATAGGCCCACCATATAAAAAATTTGCAAAACCCGTTGCACAATGAGTCCAGTTGTTACACACTCACAGCCACTTCCACACAGGATACGACTGACAAACACAGATATATACACACACACACACACACACACACACACACACACACACACACACACACACACACACACACACGCACACACACACACACACACACACACACACCAAGTCTCACAGTGTCATGTTTGGGATCGGAACTCCTTCCTAACTAGTACATCACACTACAGCATTACACAGTTATAGCACACGCCACAGAGATTACTGGGCTACTCCTTCCCCAAAGGTGTATTTCAAGGTGAATGACATTAGAAGGCTTGCCAAAGAAGGACAATGGAGGTTGTATTGACTGTGAATGGCTTCAAAATCATTGCTCCCTACACAGACAAACAAACACACACACAAACATCTACACTTGCCATGTCTGGGAAGAGAACTCCTACCTAACTAGCTTATCAGACTACAGCATTATGCAGCTATAGGACATGGCACAGAGATTACTGGGCTACAACTTCCCCAAAGATGTATTTCAAAACGAATGACATCAGCAGGCTTGCCAAAGTAGGTTATATTGACTGTGAATGGCCTCAAAGGCATTGCTCCCTACACAGAAAAACAAACACACACATAAACATTTGCACTTGCTATGTCTGGGAACAGAACTCCTCCCTAACTAGTTTATTGCACTACAGCATTAAGCATGTATAGGACATGGCACAGAGATTACTGGACGACTCCTTTCCCAAACGTATATTTCAAAGTGAATGACATCAGCAGGCTTGCCAAAGAAGGGCACTGGAGGTTGTAGTGACTCTGAATGGTCTCAAACACATTGCTCTCTACACAGACAAACATCCACACTTGCCATGTCTGGGTATAGAACCCCTACCAAACTAGTATATCACACTACAGCATTACACAGTTAACGGCTCACCACAGAGATTATTGGGCTAATCCTTCCACAAAGTTGTATTTCAAAGTGAATGACATCAGCAGGAGGGCACTGGAGGTTGTACTGACTGTGAATGGCCTCAAAAGCATTGCTCCCTACACAGACAAACTAACACACACACAAACATCCACACTTGACATGACTTGGAATAGACTTCCTACCTAACTAGTTTACCACACTACAGAATTACGCAGGATTAGAACGCACCACAGAAATTACTGGGATAATATTTCCCCAAAGGTGTATTTCAAAGTGAATGACATCAGCAGGCATGCCAAAGTAAGGCATTCTAAAATGTAGTGAGTGTGACTATTCTAAAAAGCATTGATCCCTACACTGACAAACACACACACAGTTACCACATCTGGGATTAGAACTCTTCCCTAACTAGTTTATCACAGTACAGCATTACACAGTTATAGGACATGCCACAGAGATTACTGGGTCACTCCTTCCCCAAAGGTATATTTCAAAGTGAATTACATCAGCAGGCTTGCCATAGTAGGGCAATGGGGAGGGCAGTGTGTGTGCATGGGCCATAACCCATTCATCTAGAGGCAGACACCACACTCAGCCACACTCAGGATTATATTCCACAGGTACGTTTATACAACTGCTAGATGACTACTGCCTTGTACAGTCATATTGCACAATTAGCACTAGCACCACAGAGTCTATAATGCTGAGAGATTCTGGAGGCATATGTCTATGGTGAGTGACATTTACATATCATGTGGTTGTAGCCATTTGGCTGTGTGCTTGGTGGGACAGGCCTTATGATGGAAGGCTCTTTGTCACTGTCACTCTCTTCCACACATCTATGTATGCGTACTTTTGGCATATTATAGTGTGTTGTCCTTGGATATATGTGTGTATTCCTATCCAGTGTGTGTGCAAAGCATGACTGGTGCATACGGAGGAGTGTATGCACTAACATCTGCAACTGTCAGATATGTATGGTCCACTGTTGTTGGCAGACATGGGCTTTATTTCTTTAAGCGTGTGAGCATGCCCAGTATGACCTTTCAGTATTTTGTTGTCTGACATTGCCTTCATTTCTCTAAGTGTGGGAGCATGCCCAGTATGACCTTCCATATAGAATGTGTGAATTCATTCCAGGTAGATTGTACTCCAGTGCAGACCTTTGTGTTCTACACCTACAGCTAGCAAAATGTTTCTGCAGGATATCTGTAGATCAGTTGACAATATGGGGTCAAAATGGGCAAAGAATAGTGGGTTACTGTTGGTAATAGTGTCTGTGCTACTTCTGCTACATGGTCCTGGTATTAGCAGAGATATTCAGACATGTGTACTGTGATACACTGTGATATTTTATGTCATCAAATACTGTCAGGTAGGGTAATCCTATTGGCTAGGTTTGTAAAGGCTCCAGGGTCATTAGCCTAGTACACACCTATTAACCTATGAACCTGTTTGCTTGCAGTGATGTCCTGGGGAACACAGGGTGAATGCAGCTGTGTCCAGTATTGTGGTCAAATGCCTAGATCTTCTTGCAAACTCATGCCATTATGGAGGGGGAGCTGCAGACACTTGCTGCTGGGTCTGTGTAACTGGTTCAGCACCTTGGTACAGTGATGGCAGAGGATCCTGTACTTGTACAATCATCGACGTGACAGTATGGCCTTATCTTGCTGTGGCAATACCTCACAGCTGTACAAATTCACACAGGTTAGCCAGAGGCAGGGGTCATAAGTCAGGACATTACCCCTACACATTATGGTTTACGAGCAGGTTTGTAGCCCTCATTCTTGTGTTTGCAGCCAAGGATAGTAAGTGCACACGGCTGTGTTTCAGACTTCACACACTCCATGCTGCCCATGATCCCACCCCCCTTTATTATTCTATCCTCTTCCATACATTATGCGAACATTCTTTGATACTTTCCCTATAGTTATCACCTCATCACAGCAGTATATTGGTGTTAGTCCACAGTTCACGCAGTAGGACATGGTGGACATGTTACTGTGGTTTGTCCACATGGACTTGCATATGGGGTCTGTGGACTGTGTTATGTTGTTATTTGGGAGTCCATGACATAACATACATTGGCAGTATGGGTGAGACACAGGCCTTTGGCAGAGGACTGTAGCCATTTGGTAGTGATACAGGTCAGCTGTAGCAGGCCATTGCATTCTGTCAGTCCTACAGTCTAAGACTGCAATACAATATATTCCCCTGGGGTGACAGGGTAGGTGTGCTAGGTGTTTATGCCAATAATTTCTGTCAGTATTGATCCAGTGGTGTGGATGCTGGCAGGGTGCTGCTTACAGCTAGGGACACACCTGCATGGGACACCTGCTCTGCATACTGCATTCTTTTGCTATTGCCATACACAGGTGGGGGTCATATTGTACTCATTCCCAACAGCAGGGAAAAAAATGGAGAGGTACCTGTGGGTGGTGGTTGGGTGAGCTGGGTGCATGTGTGCTATAGACACTACTTGCATCTAATTCACAGATATGTATGGGGCATTCCATTTATGCTTGCTTGTGCATGGACATCAGCTGTTTCTCAATACATCATTCCTATGACCTTTGTGGTCTCCCAGTGTTTGGCCAGACAACATCAGTATTCCCTACTACAAGCCCAGATAATGTGCTGCAAACCTGTATGTACAATTCCAAGGGTGTGTCCATTTAATGGTTATACATTATACATGGTCTGTCTGGGGTACTTCCCCCTGTGTACTTCTTGTATTTCTGGCCTGACAGTCATGCCATGTCCATCTTTCAGATGGTGACACATATTACTTCCAAACATTTACAATAGCTTGCTGCTATAATGTGTTATACTGGGAAGGATTGTGTTTGGCACTGCAGTTGTGAGGACTTGCCCCTGTCATCTGCAGTACTGGGCAATGGCCACCAGGACAAACCTCACCATACATACATACATACTGAACACTCTCACACAATATGCAACACACTCCAACCTAACACATGCAGACCTGCATATTGTACACATGCTACAATCTAGCCTGCTACCCTGGCCAGCTCAGGTAATTTGCGCTCTACTGGTATTATACCTACACATACGTTACTACATTTCTACATAGGATTGGGGGGTACACCTGTATGTTACTACATGTCTACATAGGACTGGGGGGGCACACCTGACTGTTACTACATTTCTACATAGGACTGTGGGGGGCACACCTGCGTGTCACTATGTGTCTACATAAGAATGGGAAGGCACACCTGACTGTTACTACATTTCTACATAGGATTTGGAGGGGGCACACCTGACTGTTACTATATTTCTACATAAGATTGGGGGCATACCTGTGTGTTACTACATGTCTACATAGGAATGGGGGGCACACCTGACTGTTATTATATTTCTACATAGAATTGGGGGGCACACCTGACTGTTACTACATGTCTACATCGGATTGGGGGGGGCACACCTGACTGTTACTACATTTCTACATAGGATTGGGGGGGGGCACACCTGTGTGTTACTATGTGTCTACATAGGAATGGGGGGCACAACTGATTGTTACAACATTTCTACATAGGATTAGGGGGCACACTTGACTGTTGCTACGTGTCTACATCGGATTGGGGGCACACCTGACACTTGTACACATTTGCTATGACTGTACTGGTATGTCAGGTACTCCATTTCATTCTGTAGTCTAACCTATTATGTTGACTAGAGGCATATCAGTGTACTACAGGTCTTAGGTGTGATTGACCTACATATCAGTTTCTGACTTTTTACCCTTCAGAACTAACATCCAACTGCCTGACCTGTTGTAGTCTGTCTGTGTAGGCCTGGGGGGGAGGTTACCCATAGCCATCATTCAGAGCCCTTAGCACAGCCTTTGTCTACACCTGTCCTACTGGCTCAGACTGTTGTTGGGTATGTGAGCCTCCCTGACTGGCATGTGTGTGTCATATGGACACACATGTGGCGCAGCATATTTCCTGCAGTGGGATTTGTCACCATGCATATTACTGGCTACTATGGTGACACCAGTATTTGTTACAGATCTCATGCTACCACTAAAGGTGTCTACTATCTGCCGGCATCCCATTCAGCCACCCGATTCCCTTGCATGCTCACATCCATACCATAGATACAAGTAAAAACACATACTAATGCATCCGAGGTTATCCAAGTGCAACTAACTCTGGACAAAACTGCAATCCAAATTGTAGTTTGCAACAGGTCCTCCACCATGCCCCAGGATTCCCACTCCTCATTTCTTGATATACTGGAAATGATTAGGGTTCAACCAAACACCCTAATAATGGGCGATTTCAACTACCCCACCATTAGCTGGAAAAACTACTCATGTACCAACTACTTCACTCAACGCTTTATGGAATTCATAAATTCTAATGCCCTGGATCAACTTATCCACACCCCCACCAGGGGAAACAATATCCTAGATCTAGTCATTACCAACATGAGTGACTGGTGTTCCACACCTGAAGTCAGCTCCTCGTTGGTCATATCTGACCATAAGCTAATCACCCTAGATATCCACATCCCGCCCCCACCCACCATTAAGGAAATCGTGGTAAAAAATTTCTACAAAACCAACTTCATGCTTCTTAAGACAGAAGTGGTGAACTTCATGACACCCATGCAGATGGACAGTACAGTTACAACTGTTGAATCCTACACAAATGCACTCTATAAGCACTTATGCAAGTGTATGGATCGTGCTATCGCAAACAGAACCAAGACTGTATCCTCGAAAAAAAGGAATCCAATCTGGTGGTCCCCTGCCATAAACAAACTCTACAACAGAAGGAATAAACAGTTGCAAAAGAGAGTAAAATTCCATGAGTGGAGGAGCTCCTTGGTCAGCCTCAGTAAGAAGTTGAGATCCCTTATAAGATCCTCCAAAGCTAGCTATGAAAACAAAATCACCACTGATTCTAAGGACAACCACAAAGTATTCTATAGTTATGTCAAGAATCTCAATGGCAATACCCAGATCTGCTCTGAGTTACAGCACAATGGCACGAAAATTACAGAACCAACTGATATTGCCAACATCCTGGCAGATAGCTTCAATGCTAACTTTACCCCCCTCTCACCCCCTATAGGGCCCATATCTGTACAGGAAGAATGCAGAGTCCCTATAATCACATCTATGCTGGTGAAAGCTGCACACTCTAAAACCAAAAACACAGCATCCATGGTGACCGGACAACATCCCAGACTGCGTTTTAGATGAACTTCAGAATGAACTGGCTCCTCACCGAAGCACCATGTTCAATCATAGTCTCACGTCAGGCTTTGTGCCCAATGAATGGCACACAGCAACAGTTATCCCACTCCATAAAGGGGGAGCCACCACTGATCATGGGAACTAACACCCTATTAGCCTGATGAGCCTGGTCTGCAAGGCCATGGAACGTATCATCATGGAACTCATAAACAAAGACATTGGTAACCTCCAAACTCTGAACCCCACCCAGTTCAGGTTTGTGAAAGGTAGATCATGCCTTCTGAACCTGATCGACTTCTTTGAGGCAGTCACCAAAGCCATAGATGAGGGTAAGGTGGTTCACACAGCATATCTTGACCTCACCAAGGCTTTTAAGACCATCCCCCATTCTGGAATTATAGCTAAACTCACTAAACTAGGTATAAATCCCTTTGTCACAAAATGGGTTGCCAACTGGCTCACTGACAGAACCCACACTGTAAAAGTTGCAGACTCCAAATCTGACTTCAAACCAGGGACAAGTGGAGTACCACAGGGTTCAGTCCTGGGACCTCTCCAGTGTAGTATCTACTTCTCAGAAGTACAGGCTAACACAGAAGGCCTCTGACTAACGAAATTCACAGATGACTGCAAGCTAAGAGCCATAGTCAAGTCCCCAAATGATTTGGACATCCTACTGAAGGGCTTCACTGAGACAGATGCCTGGTGTCAGAGGCATGGCTTCAAGCTCAATGCCAAAAAGTGCATTGTCATCCCCTTTGGTAAAAACTCTGTACCCATGAGCTACCACATAAACGGCAGTCTACTTAATGCTGAATGTGTGATAAGAGACCTTGGGACCCAGGTGGACATTAGTCTCTCCTTTGATAATCACATCACCACAGTAGTCAGGAAATCCTTCTATGTGGCATACCTCATCACAAAAGGGTTCTCATGCAGGAAAAAGAGGGTATTGTTCCCCTCTACTTGGCACTCATTAGACCCATTATAGAGTACAATGCCCCTTTTTGAATGTACCTCACAAGACATCTGTAGCAGCTGGAAAGGCCACAGATGTACCTCACAAAGAGGATTACTGGCCTCAAATAGATGCTTTACACTGACTGTCTCAAAAAACTCCAGCTTTACTCTGTAGCATATCACCTACTCTGAGGAGATCTCTGCCTAACATATAAAACTATGTTAAACCCAGAGCTGTTGGACATGCTACACCTAAAGAAATCCCAATCCCCACAAGCTACACTCTCTAGGGACCTAAACCTTGTCTCCACAATAAACGGGACGTGCTGGAGGGATAGATTCCTGTCCCAGAGACTTTCTATACTCCGGAACAAGCTACCAATCTATGTCAAGCAAAGTTCCTCATTAGCACTCTTCAAGAAAAAAACTTGATGACTGGATGGGAAATAGGAAATACACCCCAGGGATCACTTCTGTGGCTCTGCTCGACAAGGGCACAGGAAATTAACTTTCTTGGGTGCCATAAGCCAGGGAACCTGGTTGGCTAGGCTTGCTTAGGCCCTTGGGCCAATAGCCTAGTACCTACCTATGAACCTATGAACTACTCCATTCGGCAATTGGTAGGAAGAGTGACTTACCTTGTGGCTGTGCCAGTATTGAGGATGGTACTGGAGGGCTGCCTATGTTGAAGCCACATAGTACACTCCCTATACATGGTTGAGCACTGGTAGTGTCATGTTTGGCATCCCTTTTACTGTATGTGCGAGTCAGAGAGAGGTGTCATTCTCTGGGTCCCTACTGTGTCAGTGTATGTGCTATGCATTGCCTCTTTGCCAAGGCCAGGGCATACTGAGCATGCCTCCTTCTGTCTACTGGGGCAGGCTCAGGTTGTTCCTCCTCTGAGTCACTCTCTGCCTGTGCAGGCCTTGGCAAATGTGGGGGGCTGTGTGGCCCTGCCCCATGCTGTTCCTGCTGCAGCTGTTTCTGGAGGATCATATTGTGTAGCATGGCACATATGATGACAGTTTGAGTACATGTATCTGGTGAGTACTGCAAGGCTCCACTGGATGTGTCCAGGTACCTGAACCATGACTTGAGCATCCCAAACACACACTCTTTAATAAATCTGGTCTGTGTGTGTGCCTCATTATGGCATTCTTGTTTGGGTGTGTGTGCATTTCTGATGGGTGTCATCAGCCATGGCTCCAGTGCATAACCAGCATTCCCCACTAGGTGACTGTAAGGGATGTTCCCATTGGCAAATCTCTGGTACAGCTGCATCAGATGCCAGATGTGGGAGTAGTGATAGCTTCCAGGGCAGCCAGCACACACATTCATTATAATGACCTAGGCATCGCACATGACCTGGCAGTTGATGGAGGGGAAGCCATTGCGGTTGATGTAGACCCTACCCTGCTCACCGGGTGGTGCTTTTATGCATATGTGCATGCAGTCTATAGCACCCACTACCTCAGGGTATTCTGCTATTTGGTGGAAGAGATGCATATTGCTAGCCAATGCCTCACGGGTGTTGGGGAAATATACGTGCTCACTGGCATGTGCTGACATGCCATCCAGGAACTGGTGGAGTACCCTGGATGCTGATGCCTGTGAGATCCCCATGATATCCCCAGTTGGCCTTTGGAAGGTACCTGTGGCTAGCATTCTTAGGCCTACACATATCTTGGTGTCCACTGGGATGGGTTCCCTCTGTTAGTTCTGTGTGTCAGGTGTGGCTGGCACAGCTCAACAATTTGCTCTAGGAGGTCCCTGTCCACCCTATAGTGCTCCACTATCTCCAGCTCATTTAGCCCTGGGTAGGTTACCCTGGGTCTGTACACTCTTCTCCATCTCTTCACTGTGGGTTGGTCGACAGCATTCTCATCCTCACCACCCTCAGCCTCTTCCACATGTTAATGTATAATAGCTGCTGCAGCCCCTATCATTTTGTTGTTTTTGTTTGTTAAAATTTCCCCGCTTGTATACACCAGTGGTGTAGAGTATGTGGGAAAAACGAGAGGGAAAAGTGTTTGCATAGCTTATAGTAGTGTTCTGGCATGGGCTGGGCTGCTGCCTGTATAATTGGCTGATTATGATACATTTCACCTGCCAGCTATGCTAGTTCTCCTTGATTACCTTTCTACTGCTGTTTTCCCTTCCCACTGCCTTCCTGTTTAAGCCCGGGGGTGTGCTGCACAAACACAGTGCTCAAATGTGCACAGAGCTGCTATTTCCTGGTTTACGTTTTTTTTTATTTAAAACCCGGTGCTCGGTGCGCACACCCGCTTAGGCAATGTAAAAAGTGCTAGGCAGCCTCAGACACACCCCCTTGCTTAGCTCTGCTAAGCTAAGGGCAAACCCAAGCCACAGGGCTCCAATCCTCTTACAGTATGTCTGACACGCCCCTCTATGATGTCAGCTAACCCTTAGGCTTGAACCATGCTATTCCTGCTCTTACACTGTTGGGTGCTGACTAGCATTGAGGGGAAATCTGGGATTCAGTATCATTCCCCTCATTTGCATAGGATTGCCTGCTAATGCATAGTTACAGGTCCCACACTGAGCCTCCCCCCTTAGCAACCACTATTCACTGGCCATGTTTTCTTCTGCCTGCCATTGAGTATAATGGCAAAATAGTGATTTTGGTTATAATGCTTATTTCAGGTTATTTTTTATATTTTCAGCCTGATCCCATTTGCGCGCCACTGCCCTGCACTTAAACAGCCGAAATCGGCTAAAAATAAAAATAAAAGTTATTTTTTTTTTTTGCAACTGTTTTCCATGCCAATGGCCATATATTTGGACATTGGCATGGTTTACACATAACATACACATTTTATTTGGAGCTGTCATGGCTCCGTTTTGTAGTTTGCAGAAATATACTCGGATACTAACCGAGTACATTTCTGCACACTACACTAGTCCTGCACAGCCGGCTAACAGCTTCCTGGATCACAAATTCACCTCATTTGCATGTTTTTCACATGCAAATGGCGTAATTTTCATACAGGAGCTGTGTCTGTGCAGGAATAGTGCAAGAATGCTCGTGCATGTCCCTGCAGCTTATTCCTGGATTACACGGTGGCCATGTTGCCTCCAGGAGCTCCTGCTCTGTTCCTGCACACCGTACAGGGCTTGCTGAATCTGGGGGATTGTTTATCTTTCCTGAGTGCTTTCTTTAGTACAAACAGTCAGAGACCACTTGTTTTAGACAAAAACAGTGATTTTTTTTCTGACAGCTGTACATTCTCTTCCACAAATTTGTGCAGCCATGGAGTTAGTATATATAAGTTTGGTAGGGATACAGAGTATTTTCACCCTATGCAAAAAAGTGTTTTCAATCTTTGTCATTAATGAAATGTGTTAAATGTAAGATTCTGGCAAACTGGATCATGAAAGCTATTTTTTGAGTAGTCAGCTCTTAGCTGTACATATTAGAAGCTTATATGACTACTTCCCCTTTATTTGACTGTAGAATGAAGTTCTTTTTTTTTCAATTCACTGAAACATTATTGTGCACAATATTATTTTAACATACACGTCTGGTAGTAGGCATACTTCTTTGCTGAAGTGAACTATATTGAATAAATTCTGTTGTATTCAACCTTCTTATTTTAGTTTTATTTGTTTCATTTTTTGGACTGCTTAGTGTATTGCAGATTAAAAGAAGAAATGTGTGTCTTTCTCCTTAACACACCTTAATGGAATGCAAGTTACCATCTGCAGCCTACAGTCTAGTTCATTGTATCACAGTATCACAGTAGAATGCCAGACTAATGACCAAGGGGCCCTTTTCAGCATGGTCATGCTTCCCAATAAATTTTGATAGATGTTGGTTCCCAAAGGCTTTGTGTGGAGTGCATATACTTGGGCGTAAGTAGTTGAACATTTATGAGCTTAATCTCTTAGTACAGATATAGGAGGCAGACCAGGGGTATATTTGTGGTTCCCATCCACTGATCCAGGTTAAGCTTGAGTAAATTCAGGGAAGAACTCTATTGCACATGGATGAAAATCCTATTCCAAGGTAGGAAGTGCCTCGACTGAGACACATATCTGTCTCTCCAGCATGTTCTATTTATGTTGCAGGAAGATGTAGGTTATTAGATCATGTATTTTTGATGCTAGCTGTTTTAAGGATCTACAACAAATCCATTAGGAATACATCTGAGCATTCTTTGAAGACCAGCAGTAGGTCACCTCTCTTCAGCTTGTAGGAGACTGAGTATAGGGACAATGTTTTGCAGTGTTCCACATAGGACTTGTTTTCTACCCAATGTATTATTTTTGTGAGCCACCTCTGTGGATGTTCCAGTTGTTGTATATGCCTGGTGAGGTACATATATAGTGAATAGGTGTTGCATTCAGTGATTGGGTTTATGAGAGGAGAGTACAATTGGACAATGCCTTGTTGAGATCTATATGCCATACCTTTATTAACAAAGACCACTTCATGCATTTCAGTATAATTTGCTATCATGGGCATAGCCACACTTAAATTATGATGTACCACTGCATAAACTTTTCAAAATAATCTGCTTATTTAGTAAAATGTGATGTGTTGACATACTTGTGGTGGTCTTATTTTTATTAAGTTATTAAGTTACATATGTAATTCAATTACTGTTTTTTTATCAAGCCTGTTATTTCAGGATTTTTCTTTGGGATATTGAAAGGTACATGCTGTGCAGATATTTACCCTCTCATGAGTGGAAGCTGTACTGGAAGGTTTCCATAGGGAGTATGTTTTGAAAGTATGTGTGCAGTCCCAAAAATCCTGGGTATGCTGCTGTGTACCATTAACACTGTAGTCTGAAAAGTAACCTAAGGATCAGAGAAGCCACAAACGTTCACTTATACTCTTACATTTCTGACAATTACACAGGATACTTAGGCTTAAATATCTTACAAAAGGAAACATCCTGTGTATAGGCTCATACTGCTGGTAACACAAAAAAAACATAAAGTGTGTGATTCTTGTTTTATATATTTCCTTATATACCGTATATTGTCAAAAGTGCAGAAGCAATAGTTACAAGAATTATGGTAACCAAGATGATTGCTGCAGTCAGATGCGTTAGTAATCAAATGTGACTATAAAGTAGTATATTCTCATTACTTTGTGCAGGAGCAGTGGTTTTAAACAATTACAACCAAGAGGGATTGTTGCAATTTATAAAACAAGAATAATATACAGTGGGCACATAAGCCTTATGAGTGCCATAGTATTTTCAGGTCATTAGTATTATTTATTTTTTTATGGCAGCTATTATGTATACATAGCATTATCTTAGACCACCTCCAGTAGCCACACACAAACAAGCGTACCAATACCACATTATATTCTTCATGAAAAATATTATCAATGATCCTGTAAACTGTGCGAAAACAGTTCAGCACCTCTACTGTCAATGTAAGTGTTACATATTACTCTCAGTTTATAAACGGCAACAACTGCAAATGGTTGTACTTATTAAAAAACTCTGGTCAAAGTAACTTGAACAAGCAATGCAGTAATTCCTCATGATTTACTCAATCTGAGTGATGTGAGAGATTTGATTATCAGAATAAGATGAAATCTATTTACAGCATGCAGAGGCTAATTGTTTTTTTTAAATAATTAATATTCTTTAGACCCAGCAATAAAGTCTATCCTTAGATTTGTCAATTAATTATCGCTAAAGGGGTGTATACTCATTTAGTTCATTTTCAGAGTCTTTCATGAGACATAACCTCAGTCGTGCCTACTTCAGTGTTGAATGAAGTGAAAATACTCTTTTAAATATGAGTATTCAAAGCACAGCTTCTTTGCTGAGTTCTGTTCACTGCAATGGTACTTTTTTAGAGAACCATGATATATAATATTTTTGCTGGCACTTTACCTAGCAGGATTAAAGCAATGAGCTTTTGAGAAATTTCATCTGGTTTTGCATTTGATTCCTTCAGTTTTGATTTGTTTGTTGTGTGACTTTGAGTCTGAGTAAATCTCCTAACTACAGACTACTCCTAGGACTATAGAGTCAGTTGTACTTCCTGCTTTTAGCTTGTTAACAAACAAATAAAAATAAAATCTATGAAGCCATCAGCAACTTAGTTGTAACCTCCCCTGCATACATGTACACAGTACAATATAGGAGACAGTCACCAGCTAAGGATTATTTATTAAAAAATATGCTGCTGTACATCTCAAATGATAGAAAAACAGATAAAGACTTTGAGATATATAATGAAGTGCAATTAACAGACAGTACTTTATCAAACACGTAATTTATTATTTTATTTTATTTTTGATAAAATAATTATAGAAGTGAGTAATGACCATAGAGAAGGTACTAATATATATCAGCTGTAGCAGAAAAAATGCAACATTTAAGATTTAGACACAGTCACTTTTGTGTTATTCTTTCGGAAAGCAAAGGATACCACCTCAGTACAGGAGACAAAGATGTGTGTGTTGGCATTGAAAAAATCAGCAGAGATTTTTATATAACCATATGCAATGCTTTAGCCACCTACATAGTAATTCAGTAATTTCTTCGTGAAAAATGCAAAAGTTACAGTTTTTTTTTCCAGCACTTCTCTGGCCAATATGCCTCCAGGTCACTTTGTTGATTCATGCATTGCCCAATAGATCAAAGCATTATGTCCTATTCATTCCCTACTTAATGGTACAGGCAATCATGTCTGGGATCAAGATTCTGATTATGGTTCCACAATTCCCCACACATACCTGTAGCTATTAAAGGGACGTGTGCAATGGAATGATGTGAGAGGTTTTATTCACTTTTTGAAAGTGATATAATCTTCAAATACCCTACCTCCTCTGATAACAAGTGCCTATTTATGTTCTCTTGCATGTCTGCTGGGAAATCTAATGTACAGTGTACACCTTGGCAGAAACTCCTCCCCCTGAAGGAGGTGAGCCATGATAGACATTTCAGTCATCTTCCTCCCACAAGATCCTCCATTGCCTTGGTGACCATTTAAACCAAGCCAAGCCAAGTAGATCAGTCAGTGATTTAGCCACCTATACTCCAGAAATAAGCTAAATTGAATAACTGCAACAAAAAATTGAAATAAGCATAACATCTTCATGAAATAATTAAATTCTGAACCAGATACAAATACACATCTGTGTGCACTGCATTGCTCCTACTTTCTAGAATCTATTATAT
The DNA here is from genome assembly GCF_019279795.1 of Protopterus annectens. NCBI lineage: Eukaryota > Metazoa > Chordata > Ceratodontiformes > Protopteridae > Protopterus > Protopterus annectens. Next base: position 111,143,190 of record NC_056729.1, on the reverse strand, counting down.
CACTACGAACAGGTGCTGCCTTCAGTAATCAGTTAGCAGGTGTCACCTTCGGTAATCTACAAAGAAGTGCAACCTTTAGTAATCTGTTTTGTCAGTATAAACAAGTGGTACATTCAACAATTTACTACATTGCTAGAAAAGGTGCTTCTTCCAGCAAGACAGATGGAACCTTAAATAATTTATTGGATTATTATAAACAAGGATTAACTTCAAAACGTGTTACATTTCTATAATCAGATTATACCTTCAGTAATCTGTTAATTTATTGCAAATTGGTACAACCTTCAACAAGTTATTGCATTGCTAAAACAGGTGCTACCCTCAGTAGTGTATTATATTGCTACAAGCAGTGTTACCTTCAGTAATATATTACATTATTACAAACGTGCTGTCTTCAGTTACACTGCTACAATCAGGTTATCCCTTCAGAAATCTACTAAATTAATACAAACTGTTGCTATCCTCAATAATCTGATATATTACTACAAATACTTGGTACCTTTAGTACCATTACTGCAAACAGATGTTACTTTCAATAATTTATTACATTACTACAGAGATGTGCTAACTTTGGCAATTTGTTCAATAACTACAAACAGATGCTATTTTTAGTAATCTATTCTATTACTGCAGACAGGTGCTACCTTTAGCAATCTGTTCCATTACTACAAAAAGATGCTACTTACAGTAAAGTTAGGGCTACCTTCAGTAATCCAATACATTACTACAAGAACTGTTACCTTCAGTAATAATAAACGCACACACACACACACACACACACACACACATTACGACAAGCATCTACCACTTTCACTAATTTATTGCATTGTTACAAACGCACACCTTTAGCAAAGTACTACATTACTACAAACAGTTGCTACTATCAGTTATTAACTGCATTACTACAGTTACCTTCAGTAACCTGCTACATAACTACAAACAGGTGCTACCTTCAGTAATGTATTGCATTTACATGTATACTATCTATGTGGCAATAAGTAAATGAAAATAAATAATTGTAGCCCTTTGTCTTCAAAGCATATACTGCCTTCAGTACCTCAAAAAAATTACAAAGCTGCTAACAGGGAAAATCTCCATACAATGTTGTGCTAAATGTTAATATAAATAGCTAGTTCTGTCTAAAAAGCTTAAGCAAAACAGAACACAACTAGTTACCCAATCAGCATAAGTGTGAAGTGACCTGGAGGAACTTTATATTTCATTTATTATAATTGTTCATTGGTGCACATTGCCTAGATAAGTGCTGCAAATTCATGTTGACATTCCATACTGGATAAAGAAAGTGAAGACAATGATTTTTTTTAAAAGAAAATCACAATAGTTTCTTCACTTATTATACTAAAATAATTGTATCATTCAGTCCATAGTTGTAAAGGATGAGTGCACTACTAACTGCTAGACAAATTAACAGTATGCAAAATTGTGAAGACTGCCATCAAGCTTGGAAACAATTTCAGTGTGCTGCTAATGAAAGATGTTCACCTTTTTTAAACTCTGTTTTCTAACAATCAATTTCATGCAATTGGTGAGGTTACTAGGTATAAGGCCCACCTGCTTTCTTAGAACGCAAAGGAAAATACAGAAATCCACTTAGACATAGCTGTAATCCTGAAGATAGACATACCAAAGTGGAAGTACTTCTGACATGTTAACTGGTGGTTAATACATACCTCAAAATGACTTGGCAGTTCACTCCTGCAATATTTTTTCAGGGTGTGAACATGCATAGTGATAAGACATGGTGAGCTATGCTTTCCATTTTTGCAATTAAAGAACAAAGTTGATGGTGATGGAAGTAGAGATGAAAAGGGAGGGGAATCATGGGCATGCTCTTTCCTACTTACTGCAGTGACTTGAGCCACTTGCAGTATGGGTCACTCTCTAGCTCTGCCTATATTTGTGACCAAAGTTGAGGTCAGAGCTGAGAGAATTATACTCCCCATCTCTTGGTCTTTGGAAGTAGAAAACTGCAGCAGTACAGTCCACAAGGGCAATGACACATGGATGCTAGGAAGCACATAACAGAAGGATGAATGAATGTGTGCAACCAATAATGTAGGTCACACAGTGTAAAAGTAAGGAAACTTTGTTAGCAGACTGTCTTGAGCAGATGCTAATGTTGTGATTGTATAAGGATGTATTAGCAGACACACTGTTTCCAGAAGATAATGGTGGTGATTTTGCTTTTTTCTTACGTTGAGTTAGGCTTCCTCCCCATTAAGTGTCATATAGATATGCTTGTTAATATTCAATAAGCAAAACTTTTATATTGTCCTTATCTGCCTCAGCAAAGCGCATTTATTTATTTAGTTTTTTGTTAGCATTTGTTTACTTGGATTATCCATCTGGGCATACATTGCACATTTTCAGTGCATGCCTAGGGAGAAAAGCTCCAAGTATACATACATGCACAACAGGTACAAAAAGTAGATAAAAAATCACAATGACTTTAACCAATCTAACAGAATAAATGCAAATGGACCACATAGGTAAACAAAAAGAGGATTTTACAAAAGACAATAGAACATGGTAACAGATAAAACATTTAGTAAGTCATGAATAAAATCTAATATATGAGTACAAGAATGGTCCAAAACAATGAAAGTGAAACAAAATAACCTTCAGACACAACATGCCAGCTTCCATGTATATGCAAGCCAAAAGAAAAAGAGTATGTGAGTTTCTGGTGTATTAGATAAATGACCCTAAGTTCAAATACCACCAACCAAATTATCCCTAGTTTTTGTAAATACCACTTTGTGTCTTCCTGAAAATAAGTCACAAGATCGGTAAGACTAACACAATATTATGAATAACTAAGTAAATAAACTAATAAATAAAAACATAACTTCTTTCAAGAGTATACAATGTATTAGTAAAGCTATTCTTGTGAGATATGTGGGAGGGTAAGCTGTTAGATCAGGAGAGCTTACAGTTTATGAACAAAGCAACAAATGGATTAGGTCAGCCACATAGTCCTTAATTTCCTGTCAAAATATATTCTGCTTTGATACTGTTTACTATCTTTGTTCACTAATACCTTATGAAACAGATTGATTTGCAGTGATTTTGAAGATCATTGACACTATTTATTAAGAAAATTAACAGAGACTTCAATGGTCATACACAGACATACACATACAGAGAATGTATCACACACAGACATTCCAAATCTCAACATTTGAAGAGTGGGTTATGCTGATAAATACATTCTGCCTGTACTGTCACAACTGCTTGATGAAAAGCATAACTATAGTTAGCTGCAAGTATGAAAAGAACAATCTAATGATACAAACGTTTCAAAAGAGCTAACATCTAGTTTCCTTCATAGTAATATGATGGTGTTATATCTTTTTAAGGCCTGTTCCATGGTCGTTCATCATACCAAATTACTTAGCTATAGTCCTCTCAAATGAAAAGATGAAATATTTTTACATGTGAACATTGGATCTAGGTGATGGCTACTATTGATGTGACTCCCCAGCCTCATTTATAAAACAGGAAAAAAGGGTTGATGCCGATAAAGATTTATTTATTTTTCCTTTTTCCATTTTCATATTAAAACTTCTCAGTTTTCCTGTTTGTGGTCTCAGATTTTATTGAAAAAAATAATTTCAGCAGAGCTATTTTTAACATTTTACAGCTTTTATGCATATACCCCCATAGAGAGTAAGGTGATTACACCATATTTTAGGTATTCCTGCTTTTTCAGGGGTGTAATATCAATCTCACAATGTGGATGCTTGGGCTGCTAGATACAGCAGCAAGCAATGTTTCCCATTCATGCAGGTTGTATCAAAAAACCGAGGCAACCTGAATCAAAAGTGTAAGAAATTGGAAATGTATTTTGTTAAAATAGTATTCTACAGGGTCTGATTGCATTGCCAGCCACCCTGTAGGATAGCATGGTATGATATGGTATGGCATGCATTTTTTTTTTATTTAAGTGCATGTGTGTGTCTTTGTGTATAGCTGGATTGCAATAGGCTGCACTATAACAATACATGGGTATGATGGCAATCATCTAAAGTATATCACATTGATCATTATTTGTTTATTTGTTTATTTATTTGATCACAATCAAATATCTGAGGTATAAACAACCACTAAAGTGGTGGAGGCTGTAACTGCAGGGCACATCTGTGTGTGTGTGTGTGTGTGTGTGTGTGTGTGTGTGTGTGTGTGTGTGTGTGTGTGTGTGTGTGTGTGTGTATGTGTGCATAACTGTGTGTATATGTGTCTTTGTACGGGCGAGCACATATGAGCACATGTGTGTGCATTACTGTAAGTGTGTACCAGATTAGGAATAAATTATTGTTGACAATTTTTTTTTGTTTTATTGCAATCAGTCATCTGAAGTATACACATTGTCAAAATGGCTATAGTTGAGGGTTGTCTGTTGGTGCAAATAATTGATCCTGCTGTTATATGTAAAATTGAAGCAGTTATTATTTTGGCTTTGCAGAACTAATGTGTATTTGTTTGAAGCACGTTGTAATACTTTGCTGTGGCTAGTGTTTACATGAAGGAAAAAGTTGAAATGCATTACTGTAGCCATTGCTTTTATTACAATAAGGTACGTAAGGTTTGCAGAGTCAATAAGGTGGCTATTATTGTTGGGTATTGGCAATGTCTGTGGATGAAAGTATTTGAAGCCACTGTCATTTACTCAGGTTATACAATCAGCAATCTGGATTTGCAGAGTGTGAGTTTTTTGGCATGAGTTCTTTATGGCTACTATGTTTGTGTGAAACAAAAGTTGAAATGCATTATTGTGTCCATTACTTTTACCACAGTCAGGTGTCTGAGGAGTATTTAGTCGGGCAAGTAACTATAACTGTTGGGTATGTGATACCTGTTGATGGGAATTACTGACCCTGTTGTCACCATCATTTTAAAAAGACAGTAATCTGCAGTCAAAAAAACGACAGCACATTTTTGTGAATCAAATTGGAATACTTTCTGTATTCATTTTTAAATCACAATACATAGTTAGTAAATTGCTCTAATTAATTGCAACAGGCACAAGTCTATACAAAAAAGTAACTTACTCAATGTTCATTCACAGATAAACAGTCACTAAAACAGACTTTGGCAGGAACAATGTCAACCAAGGTACTGAATTTTCTGAAATACAGGTAAAATGATCATAGCTGAAATTATACATGTACATGTTTGCTTGGAGGCAGTTGTTGCAGTGTATTTAAAAGTAACAAGTTGGTCATAATTTCACTCACTTTCCTTCTCAGTCAAACATCAGTACTATAAACAATAACTGGATATATTTGTTGGTCTGGGTATGGATTTTGTAAAAGCAACTGATCATTGATTGCCACAGCTCTGCAGCATGTGGGATTAGTGTTTCACAACCCTTGGTTCTGTGACACAGTTATTTGCTAATATAACTTTTCTCTGGAGTAAGCTTGTCCTCTTTCACTATAAGGTTTTATCCAGTTGCTCTGGTTACCTCCAACACCATAAAGACATATCATAGGCAAAGTGGCGTTCCTCCAATTTGCCTATAGCAAGCATGCAATGTGAATGTGTGTGTGTGTGTGTGTGTGTGTGTGTGTGTGTGTGTGTGTGTGTGTGTGTGTGTGTGTGTGTGTGTGTAGTGTTAAGGTTAGGGTTAGCACCCATTATAAAGAGGGCACATGACTCTGACCCCTGTATCAACATAATACTGGATGCTAACCCTAATGCTGCCCCTTCAACCAACCCTAATCCTACACCTTAACCTCCATAAAAGCTTACCGTAATACGGCCATTACACAAGACAGATTCAGACATAAAAACATTCACAAACACTCAGAAATAACACTACAGCTATCTCCCAACTAAACCCATACCCTTACTAAAATACATAAACTTGAAACAAACACACACATGCAACACCCATCCTTCACTCATCCCTGATCCTAACCATAGCTGGCATGCAAACACACACACACACAGACACACACATACACACACACACACATACACACACACACACACACACACACACACACACACACACACACACACACACACACACTCTCATCCCCTCAACCCCACTTACCTGTATCAAAATTCCATACCATCAACATATCCACTGTTTGGCAATCCGTACTGTCAACATTAAATCACACCCCTGTATTTCTGAGACAAACATATATTCGGTAAAATGCATAGAACTACATATATAAATATATACACACACATTCATATGTGTGTGTATATATATATATATATATATATATATATATATATATATATATATATATATATATATATATAGGGGTAGGGTGTCAGTACTGACAGATATAATTTATGTATCTTCACAAGTAATGTCTTTTCATTTTATTGGGAACTACTATTTTGACATCTTTGAACATTTAGCTTTGTACACAACATTTCTTGCTTGAAGGAAAGAACAATGTTGAATTTTTTTCCTTATCTGTAATTTTTATTCAGGCCATTACTGGATCAAAATGTTAGAAAAAATGCTCTAAAATGCATCACAGAGCATCTAGAATTTCAATGCTTTGGTTACCTAATAGACCTACACCTCAACTTAATTAAGTTACTTTTTCAGTAGTTAATAAACTGCAGTAATTGCTAGTTAGGATGCATTAAAAGAATGGATGGAAAGCTGAAGAGTACAACATAGTGTGAAAAAAGGTGGAAATTATATGCATAATGTGAGGATGTCAGAATGTGAAAAACCAGAGTGGGCACTCGGGGTGGTATGGGGGAGACCTTAAGTGGTGGGGTGTCCTCTATATAGGATTTAATTTTACCTAAGGGCAATCAGGTTCATTGCAACCAGACATGTGACATGCTTACAGTCAATAAAGTAGTTAAAATTCATGGGTACTTAAGCATTCTGTAGATGAAAGTGACTGACCACAGCTGTTTTATCACATTTCAGTTGCCTTAACCCATTCAGTTTCCTCCTGCAGCCCCACCCCATGCCCTATGAAGTCACTAGTTGCCATTAGGCTGTTCATGATGTCCCTTTCACCAGGCTGGATAAGGAAAAGGTCACAGTCAGCTGTCTGTCAGGTGCTAGGATCCACCATATCACACATGCACTCAAGTCTCTCTAACACAGGTACTGTTATGACTCCATCATAGTCCAGGTTGGTGTGAATGACTTGAGATGTACCTCTCTGGAGTATATGAATAGAGACATGACTGAGCATGGACTATGTGTCTCAGGCAGGTATGTCTCTAGCCTTAAGCAGCATTTTACCTTCACCTAGGATGATGCCTCAATACAAACAGAAAATTATTGACTTCAATAAATGGCTTATTTTCTGGTGTCATTCTAAGGGGATCCAGTATCTGTCATTTTGGGATGACATGATAGACAGACCTTGATGCTTTGCCAGAGGTGGTTCCTCCAATTTGCCTATAGCAAGCATGCAATGTGAATGTGTGTGTGTGTGTGTGTGTGTGTGTGTGTGTGTGTGTGTGTGTGTGTGTGTGTGTGTGTGTGTATAGTGTTAAGGTTAGGGTTAGCACCCATTATAAAGAGGGCACATGACTCTGCCCCCTGTATCAACATAATACTGGATGCTAACCCTAATGCTGCCCCTTCAACCAACCCTAATCCTACACCTTAACCTCCATAAAAGCTTACCGTAATACTGCCATTACACAAGACAGATTCAGACATAAAAACATTCACAAACACTCAGAAATAACACTACAGCTATCTCCCAACTAAACCCATACCCTTACTAAAATACATAAACTTGAAACAAACACACACATGCAACACCCATCCTTCACTCATCCCTGATCCTAACCATAGCTGGCATGCAAACACACACACACACACAGACACACACATACACACACACACACACACACACACACACACACACACACACACACACACACACACACACACACACACACACACACACACACACACACACACACACACACACACACTCTCATCCCCTCAACCCCACTTACCTGTATCAAAATTCCATACCATCAACATATCCACTGTTTGGCAATCCGTACTGTCAACATTAAATCACACCCCTGTATTTCTGAGACAAACATATATTCGGTAAAATGCATAGAACTACATATATAAATATATACACACACATTCATATGTGTGTGTATATATATATACATATATATATATATATATATATATATATATATATATATATATAGGGGTAGGGTGTCAGTACTGACAGATATAATTTATGTATCTTCACAAGTAATGTCTTTTCATTTTATTGGGAACTACTATTTTGACATCTTTGAACATTTAGCTTTGTACACAACATTTCTTGCTTGAAGGAAAGAACAATGTTGAATTTTTTTCCTTATCTGTAATTTTTATTCAGGCCATTACTGGATCAAAATGTTAGAAAAAATGCTCTAAAATGCATCACAGAGCATCTAGAATTTCAATGCTTTGGTTGCCTAATAGACCTACACCTCAACTTAATTAAGTTACTTTTTCAGTGGTTAATAAACTGCAGTAATTGCTAGTTAGGATGCATTAAAAGAATGGATGGAAAGCTGAAGAGTACAACATAGTGTGAAAAAAGGTGGAAATTATATGCATAATGTGAGGATGTCAGAATGTGAAAAACCAGAGTGGGCATTCGGGGTGGTATGGGGGAGACCTTAAGTGGTGGGGTGTCCTCTATATAGGATTTAATTTTACCTAAGGGCAATCAGGTTCATTGCAACCAGACATGTGACATGCTTACAGTCAATAAAGTAGTTAAAATTCATGGGTACTTAAGCATTCTGTAGATGAAAGTGACTGACCACAGCTGTTTTATCACATTTCAGTTGCCTTAACCCATTCAGTTTCCTCCTGCAGCCCCACCCCATGCCCTATGAAGTCACTAGTTGCCATTAGGCTGTTCATGATGTCCCTTTCACCAGGCTGGATAAGGAAAAGGTCACAGTCAGCTGTCTGTCAGGTGCTAGGATCCACCATATCACACATGCACTCAAGTCTCTCTAACACAGGTACTGTTATGACTCCATCATAGTCCAGGTTGGTGTGAATGACTTGAGATGTACCTCTCTGGAGTATATGAATAGAGACATGACTGAGCATGGACTATGTGTCTCAGGCAGGTATGTCTCTAGCCTTAAGCAGCATTTTACCTTCACCTAGGATGATGCCTCAATACAAACAGAAAATTATTGACTTCAATAAATGGCTTATTTTCTGGTGTCATTCTAAGGGGATCCAGTATCTGTCATTTTGGGATGACATGATAGACAGACCTTGATGCTTTGCCAGAGGTGGTCTTCATCTGTCACCCCCTGGGATTTCAGCTACTGGCTAAAGCTCTTGTTACCCCCATAGTGCCTTTTTAGGCAGTGATTCAAGGACAAAATTCCTGATGTAAAAACTCCATCTAAAAGCAACCTCAATGTTATGTTGCTAAATTATAGGAGTCTTAACATGAAATTGCACTCACTGGAAGCAATGCTCACCTTGAAAGAGGCAGACATTTGTGCAGTCACAAAGACCCAGTTCAAGGCTGTGGAGAGCATCCCAGCCATACCAGGTTATATCTCCTTCCACACATTCTGACCACAAACTGAAGGCGTGAAAACTAAATGAGGTGGTGCATCAATATTCATTAAAGATAAATACACCTCCAGACTGGTTAAATAGTATGATTCCCTGGAGATACTTCACGTGTAATTAACTGTTGGTAGGACACCTATTCAAGTCATTGCCAGCTACAGGATCTCCTCCATGAATCAGGGCACTTACTCTGCCTATTTGGATCTACCAGAATCTATCAAGTTTCATCCGAACACCATGGTTTTGGGTGACTTTACCTACCCTTCATTTGACTGGGTAAATTACTCATGCTCAAATTCACTTGCCCAAAGGTTACTTGAGTTCCACTGTCCTGGACCAGCTGGTTGATACCCCCACAAGGGTTGCCAACATCCTGGATCTGGTGCTTACCAATATGGGGGACCATTGTAGCACCCCCACTGTGAGGTCTTCCCTGGTGAGAGCTGACCAAAAATCAGTCTCATTCAAAGTAATTATAACACCTGACCACCCCTCCAGCAGCAACTGAACTAAATAACTTCTCTAAAGCAAATTATAATCTGTTATGGCATGTTATAATAGCTTCACTGCGCCTCCCCCACAGATGGAACTGGAAACTATGCCTACTTCTGCACCAATGCTTTATATAACACCTGTACAACTACATTGACTCAGCTGTACTTGATAAGACCAAAACAAGCTCCTCAAGGAAGAGCAAACCTGCCTGGTGGACAACTGCCATTAACAGGCTTTACAATAAGAGGAAGAAATTCCTGTCTAAGAGTAAGAGGGAGCATGCCCTAAATTGGAAACACTCCCTCCTCAGCTTAAACAAGCAAATAAGACTTCTTGTGAAGTCCTCCAAAGCAAACAACAAATCCAAATGTTACATCCATAACCTAAAAGGAAAGGTCCAGATTTGTGCCAAACTGGTACTTAATGATACCACATATACTGACCCTGTGGCCATAGCTAACCTGTTTGCCAACAGGTTCTGTGAAAACTTCACTCCCCTGTCCTCGCCACATGTACCCCATGACATCCCTACACCTGTCTCCTACCTTGTATCTCTAAAGAGCAGGCCATAAACACCCTCTTTAAGGTCAAAAACACAGCATCTATGGGACCTGATAACATCCCTGGCTACATCCTACATGAGCTCCAACAAGAATTAGCAACACCATTGGGTACTCTTTTCAATCAGCTGAATGAAAAACGGCCACCGTTATTCCCTTACTCTGACCCAAGAACTATAGACCTATTAGCCTGACTAGCCTTATCTGCAAGACCATGGAGCGAATCATTATGGACCTTATCAAGAAAGATATCAAAGATACAGGTAATCTCCAAACACTTGACCCTACTCAGTTTGGATTTGTTAAAGTGAGACCATGCCTGTTAAACCTGGTGGACTTCGAGACAGTCACCACGGCCCTGGATGAGAGGAAAATCTGTGCATACAGCCTACCTAGACTCAGCCAAGACTTTTGACACTATCTTCCACTCAGACATTTAGAAACTCACCCAGCTAGGTATCAACCCTTATATCACTAGATGGGTCACTAACTGGCTCATTGACAGAATACATATAGTCAAAATAGGGGAATCTACCTCCAACAGTAGACCTGCAACCAGTGGTGCTCCACAGGGATCAGTCCTGGGACCTCTACTGTTTGGAATCTATTTCTCTGAAGTACAAGCAAAAACTAAAGGTCTGTGGCTGACAAAGTTTGCTGGTGACTGCAAACTGGGAGCTGTCATAAAATCTCCAAATGATTTTAACTTTCTATAAGAGGGTCCTAGACAAACAAATTATTGGTGCCAAAGTCATGGCCTTAAAATAAATGCAAAAAATGTATTATCATCCCTTTCAGTAAAAGCAATGTTCCTGCTAACTACCACATCAATAACAACACCATAAGTACGCATTCAGTGGTGAGAGACCTGTGCACACAGGTTGACAGCAACCTTACCTTTGACCACCATGTCTCCACAGTGGTAGGAAGGGCATTCTATATTGCTCATATCATAAGTAAGAGCATTGCTTACAGAAAAAAATAAGTTATAACCTCCCTGTACTCTTCAAGTAAAAAATGTGGAAACGAGGTAAAATGGAGAGAAAAAAAAAAACAAAAGCAGCAGCAGAAGAAAAAGTATTCTCTCCAAAACGTCACGCCAGACTAATTTATTAAAACAAAAATAGTAAAACAATTACAATAGCAATAAAATTGACAAAGCTTTCGGTTATGAAAACATCCTTCCTCAGTGTCTTACATGTAAGATCCAATCCCTACAAAAGCAAGGCCTTCTCCATCAAAAGAGTAAACCCTGCAGTTCAGCAACTTCAGGACTGGTTTATCTCTCAGCAAGGCCAGGATCTTGAGCCACCAACTGCACAATAAAGTTAGAGGATTATAAAATACAAATATCTTTTAAATCTAATAAGCAAGTCCAGTAAATGGAGCTTGCTGCAAAGCACACTACACATACCAAACGACACCTCACTCAGTCCAGTCAGAAAACTCTATTCTGAACTGTCAATTTCACCCTTAATTCTCATCTGAGTCTAGCTTAATTCCTCTGGGGCAGTGGTTTGACCACCCCATGTAAGAACCCAAGACTTCCAAACTGGGGAATGGGTTATTACCCAGTGGAATCAGACATCAGAATAAAATCATCATTCATCACTAGTAAAGTGAATGTATTACAACTTTTTTAATATTATACTCTTAATTTTATTGCTGCCACTGTAAATTGTATATCACAAAACTCTAGTATTTTACACTTTGTTTTTGCCTTTGTGCTTGGGCCATGGTGGAAAACTGTCTCCAGACCAGCTCATTTATCCAGTTATCAAATAGTAAATAAATAAAATAAGTTGACCTGGACCACATTAAATTCCTAAATCTGTACATGTACTATTTGTAAACCTTGTTAGTTCAAAATCACATCCTAATTCACCTTAAAACACTCACTGTAGAGGGAGAATTGTGAGTTGCTGCAGGATCTGAGCCTCATTTATTTCATTTCTACTCATTTTTCCTGTTTATATTTTACTTGGCCTGGGGGGGCCTAGTCTTGTAGTACAGCTCATAATAGCAAGATACTTGTAAATTGCCACAGAATCTAAGCCTCATTTATTAAATTTCTTCTGCATTTTTCTGTTTGGATTTTACTTTGTCTGGACCTTAGTCTTGTAGTGTAACTCACAATAGTGATTGAATTGTGAATGTCTCCAAGATCTGAATCTGATTTTAATCCATTTCTACTGCAGTTTTTCTGTTTGCATTTTACTTAGTTATGGAACCTTAGTCTTGCAGTTTCACTTACAATAGTGAGAGAACTGAGAATTGCTGCAGGATCTGAACCTTATGTATGCACTTATACTGTATTTATTCTCTTTACCGATTGTATTCCTCTGTAACTCCCCTCCCATTACGTTTGCTGAGCTGTGCAGTAGGGGTTTATAGTGCCCTGCATAAAACCAGGCACCTAGAGTTATAATTTTCCATATAAAACTTCTTGTGCTATTTTCCCATGTATCTAGCTGAGTGTAGAACAGCTAGTTTGCCCAATGAAAAGCATTACCCCAAGAGTGTTGTTTTAAATCAATTCTAGACCTTTCCTTCCAGCCCAGCAACTCGACGCTGGATGCACCACCTTTCATGGATCACATAAAAGAAGAACCACAGCCACAGATGTGCACTTTCCTACTGTTTCTGTAGACAGCCTGGTGGAAATGGGCATCTTGAGATAATGTAGTACTTATGTTTACTGACAACCAACTTATTCTTAAGCAGACCGACACATTATGTGAGAAATGTAATTACACTAGTTTTGGAGGCAAAGCTTTCGCATACACTCACTGATATCTCCAAACAGGTTGCCAGTAACACTGACACACTACAGCTGCTATGGATCAGACACATAAACTCACAAATAGTGAGTAATCTTACATGCAATCTACGCAAACCTCAAAGGTCTCCCATATGCTGCCCTCAGCAACCTCCCAAATAGTCTACAAAAACAACACTCCTCAGGACAAATGCAACATCTCATAATGTCTCGGCCTCTAAGACCATAAGGCAAACTGCCACACAACCCAATATATTGGTCATTGGAGACTTGGTTGTGAGATGCACTGATGACCCCTCACCAGGCTGAGCAAGAAGACAGTCTCAGTTAGTTGCCTATCAGGGGCAAGGATCTGCCAGCTCACACATGCACTCACAACATTGAACCACAAGTACCAGTATGACTCTTTCATTGTCCACGTGGATATTTATGATCTGAAACTTACCTCCCAGGACTATATGAAGAGAGACATGAAATAGGTTTCATATTATGTGTCCCAGGCAGGCATGAGCCTAGCACTGAGCAGCGGTCTACCTTCTCCAAGGATGATACCACAATATAAACATATGATGATTGACTTTAACAATTGGCTTAGTTACTGGTGTCTTTCTAACTGAGTCCAATATTTCTCAGCTTGGGAGGACATGATCAGCATACAATACTGCTTTGCTAGGGTGGTCTGCAGCTCTCCCCTCTAGGCCTTTGGATATTAGCCAAATTATCCACACCTGTAGTGCCTTTCTTAGACAATGCCAGTCTGATAAAAATTCCAACATAGTAAATTCTACACAAGATAAACTGCTTAGTGTTAGTTGTCTCAACAAGAACCTCTACTCCCCGGAAGCACTCCTTACCCTGGAGAGTGTTGACATCTATGTAATTACTGAGATATGGTTTAAATCCATTAAAGGCACCCCAGCAGTACAAGGCCTTCCACACATTTAGATCAGCTAACACACAAGATGGGACAAGAGGTGGAGGTGTATCCATCTACATAAAAGATCAGCACACCTCTAGATTGGTCAAACAATATGATATGCTTGAGCTACTTCATGCCCAAGTTATCCTTAGGTAAAGTCAAATACCATATCCTTGCTAGCTGTAGGTTCCATCTATGACTCAAGATAACCATACCACAACTTGAATGTACTGGAGTCACTCTCAGTTCAGCCCAGCACCATATTCATGAGTGATTTAAAATATCCCATCATAAACTGGGATACATACACAGCCACTAACATGCAGGCTCAAATATTTCTGCAACAGCTAGTCTGCACACCTATTAATGGTGCAAATATCCTGGATATGATACTCACAAATATGAGGGAATGTTGCATCCTCTCCCCTTGTGTAATGTCCTCACTGATCAGATCAAATCACAAAGTGGTAACACTTGAAGAAATGTAAAGGCTGAACTCCCAGAAAACCCCAGAACCTCTAAGAACTTTTCCAAGATTACTTCTTATTAAGTGAAGGCATAGCTAAATTCCAAGCCCCCACTCCCAAATTCAGAGAACACTGTGACATACGTGGAAGTGTTTACAGAAATCCTGAGCATGTAAATAACTGCAGTGAAACAGCAATTCCAAACTGAAATAAACTGAGGACAAACTCCAAACATAAACCACCTTAGTGGAGTGCCAGTATAAATAGGTTGCACAACCAAAGAAAGAAAGAAAATCCTGTCCAAAAATAGGAAGGGCTTTACTCAAAAGAAGAAAAAAAAAACTCCCTCATCAGTCCCAACAAACAATTAAAGGGACTAATCAAGTCCAACAAAGCTAACTTTGAGGCAAAAATAGACTTGTAGACTAAGGATAACTAGAAGGCATGTTTCAATTATGCACTCAACCTTAAAGGAAGCACCCATCACTGTGCTGAACTAATAGTAAATGTAAATTCCTACTCTGAATTGGGGGATATAGAAAATTTAATAGCCAATAAATTCAGCTCCAGTTTCACCCCCATATCACCCCAATTTCCCCCAAAGGAAATACCCTTTACCATTTATTCCCTAACTATCACTAAGAACAGGTCCTCACTGCATTCTTCAGAGCTGAAACACTGCATTAATAGGTCCTCATAATATCCCAGGATGCCTCCCAAATAGTTTGTAACATGATTGGTCAGGCCCACTAGAACCTCTATTCAACTACAGCTTTCAGACAGGCTTGACGCCGAGGGAATGCAGGACTGAAACTGCCATCCCTCTATAAAAAGGCAGATCATTAACAGTCCCAGGGAACTACAGTGTCATAAGTTTGACTAGTCTTATATGCAAGTCCATGGAAAGAATTATTGTGGACCTGATAAACAAAGACATAGGAAATCTTCAAACACTGGACCCATCCAAGTTTGGTTTCCTCAACGGCAAGAAATGCCTACTAAATTTGGTGGACTTCTTCAAGAAGGTCATTAGAGCACAGACAAGGGCAAAATGGTACATATTGGCTACCTTGACCTGGCAAAGGTATCTGACATAATACTGCATTCAGGTATTATAGACAAACTGAAAAATATAGGTATCAATCCCTATGTCACCCGGTGAATAGCCAAATGACTCACAGATAGGACATATGAAGTTAGGGTGGGGAATCCATCTCCACAAGGGGGCCTGTTACTAGTGGTGTCCTACAGGGCTCAGTATTAGGACATCTCCTGTTTGAAATTTGCTTCTCTTGAAGTCGAGGCAAATGTGACAAGTATTCTGAAAAGGAAAGCTAAATGTATCTAGAATTTTATATATATATATATATATATATATATATATATATATATATATATATATGTATATAAATTTGTGTACAAGCAATGTGATGTCTTATTATTTTAGTACTATAGGTTTTAAGACAAGTTTAATTATTAACATTTTGATATATGTTTTATACGAAAATGTATAAGTGTTACAACATTGCAGAGATTGTTCATAGGTTCATAGGTTCATAGGTAGGTACTAGGCTATCTGCCCGAAGGCATTTATAAGCCTAGCTAGAATGTGTTGGCTTTCGCCACCCCCTTAGATTAGTTCCCTGTGCCTTTGTCCGGCAGAGCCACTGAAGTGATCCCCTGGGTAAACTTTCTGTTTCCCATCCACTCGTCAAGGTTTCTCTTGAAAAGGGTTAGCGAGGAGCTCTGCCTAATGTAGATTGGAATCTTGTTCCAAAGCATGGGAAGTCTCTGTGACAGGATTCTATCCCTCCAGCACATCCTATTTATTGTTGTGGTGAGGTTTAGATCCCTAGAGCATGTGGCTTGAGGGGATAAGCTTTTCTTTAGGTGGAGCATGTCGATCAGTTCTGGGTTGGACATGGCCTTGTATGTCAGGCAGAGATCACCTCTGAGTAGACAGTATGCAACCGAGTACAGCTGGAGTTTCTCCAGTCGAGCTGCATAGGGCATCTGTTTGAGGCCAGTGATCCTGTTGGTGAGGTACTTCTGTGGTCTTTCCAGCTGTTGCAGGTGTCTTGTAAGATACATCCCAAATGGGGCATTGTACTCTATGATGGGTCTGATGAGCGATGAGTAGAGGGGCACAGTGACCTCTTTTGATCTGGATGTGAACCCTTTTGTGATAAGGTGTGTCACGTAGGATTTTCTAACCGCTTTGGCAATGTTATTATCAAAGGAGAGTTTACTATCTACTTGGGTCCCCAGATCCTTTATTACGTCTTCTGTATTTAGGGGACTACCATCTATGTGGTAGTTTGTGGGTACTTTGTTTTTTCCAAAGGGGATGACTATGCACTTTTTGGAATTTTGCTTGAGGCCATGATTTTGACACCAGGTGTCTGTCTCAGTGAGACCCTTTTGGAGGATGTCTGTGTCAGCCAGAAAGTGTATTATAGCCCCTAGTTTGCAGTCATCTGCGAACTTGGTCAGCCATAGTCCTCCTTTGATTGCCTGTACCTCTGAGAAGTATATGCCAAACAGGAGGGGTCCTAGGACTGAGCCCTGGGGAATGCCACTTGTAATTGGTTTAGAGTCGGACCTAGCTCCTGCAACTCTCACCATGTGGGTTCTGTCCGTGAGCCAGTTGGCAACCCATCTTGTGACATAGGTGTTTATGATCAGGCTGGTGAGCTTGTCTATAATACCAGAATGGGGAATGGTGTCAAAGGCCTTTGTGAGGTCTAGGTAGGCTGTGTGTACCACCTTTCCCTCATCTATAGCCTTGGTAACTGTCTCAAAGAAGTCCACCAGGTTTAGGAGGCATTATCTGCCCTTAACAAAGCCGAACTGGGTAGGGTCCAGTGTTTGGAGGTTCACAATGTCTCTGTTAATGAGTTCCATGATGATGCTCTCCATAGCATTGCAGACCAAGCTAGTCAGGCTTCTAGGGTGATAATTCATAGGATCTGTTGTGGCTTCACCTTTGTGGAGTGGAATAACCGTTGCTGTGCGCCACTCTATGGGCATGTATCCTGTGGAGAGGCTGAGTTTGAACAGTGTGATTAGGTGAGGGGTTAGTTCGTCTTTGAGTTTGTGTAGGATGCAGCCTGGGACACATTCCTGTCCCATCGATGCTGTGTTTTTGGCTTTGGAGAGGGCTGTTTAAACCTGAGCATCTGTGATTTCAGGAGTTCTACATTCTTCTGGTATGTTTTTTGGGGATGAGGGGGGGGGGTGACGTTTGCACTGAATCTGTCTGCCAGGATGTTGGCAATATTGGTTGGTTCAGTGTATTTTGTACCATTCTGCACTAACTCCAAGCAGATCTGAGCATTGCCACTTAGATTCTTGACATAGCTAAAGAATGCCTTGTGGTTATCTTTGGAGTCCTTGGCAATTTTTCTTTCGAAACTCGCCTTGGATGATTTTATGAGGGATCTTAGTTTCTTGCTGATACTGATCAGGGATGTCTTCCCTTCTTGGGATTTTACTCTTTTCTGTACTAGTTTCCTCCTTCTATTGTATAGCTTGTTTATGGCAGGAGTCCACCAAACTGGTTTCCTTTTCTTGGAGGAGTGAGTCTTGGTTTTGCTTGGGATAGCACGATCCATGCATTCTTGTAGGTGCCCATAGAATGCATTAGTAAAGGATTTTGCAGCTTGGACAATGTTATCCTTTAGCATGGGGGCTTTGAAACTTTCCACCTTGGTCTTAAGTAACGTGAAGTTTGCTTTTTAAAAGTTTTTCATGGTGGTTTCCTTGTCCGAGGCTGGGGGCGGAATGTGCATATCCAAAGTGATTTGTTTATGGTCAGATCTAACCAGTGAGGGGTTGACCTTTGGTGTGGAGCACCGGTTGCCCATGTTGGTGATGACCAGGTCCAATATGTTGTCACTTCTGGTGGGAGTGTTGACCAGTTGTTCCAGGACGTTTGAGTTTATAAATTCTAGGAAATGTTGGGCAAGGGAGTTAGTACTTGAGTATTTCTTCCAATTAATTTTTGGGTAATTGAAATCACCCAATATTAGGGTGTTTGGTAGGATCTTTATATTTCCCAGTGTTTCCAGAAATGTGGAATGGGGGTCCTGGGACATGATGGGTGATCTGTAGCAAGCTACAATTTGAATTGCAGTTTTGCCCGTTGTTAGTTGCACGTGGATGATCTCTGAAGCATCGTTCTGTGCCACTAACCTGGAGGTGTGGGTATCCTTGATGAATATGGATATGCCCCCACCTTTTGTATTTCGGTCTGGGTTCTGTGGCCGAAATGTATGGTATGAGTTGTAGCCTGGTAGTGCTGGGGTGCTCTCTGGAGCCTTAAACCAGGTTTCTGTTACTGCACATATATCAATTTTCTCCATACTTAGGAGTGCCTCGAGTGCGTGCATTTTGAGGTTTAAACTTCTGGCATTGAGTAGCATTACCCTCAGTTTTTTGTTACTTGTGCTATTTATGGCGATGGGTTTGTCTTTTGAGCCTTGCCTAAAAAAAGGCACTATGGGGGCGGCAAGAGCCTTGGCCAGTATTTGAAAGCCTAAGGGTGACAGGTGCAAGCCATCTCTAGCGAAGCAGCGTGGCTTGTCAAGCATGTCTTCCCAGGTGGACAGACACTGGATCCCCTTTGAATGACACCAGAAACTTAGCCAATTGTTGAAATTGATATTTTTTTCTTTATACTGTGGTATCATTCTTGGTGAGGGCAGGATGCTACTCAGGGTCAGGGTCATACCAGCCTGGGCTACAAGGTCAGAGAGCTCTTCCATGTCTCTTTTCATGTAGTCCAGGGAGGTACAGCTCAGTTCATTCACACCAACATGGACAATGACAGAGTTGTATTTGTACTTGTTCTGGAGTGACCTGAGTGCTTGTGTTATGTGGCGGATCCTGGCACCCGACAGGCATCTAACAGTAACCTTCTCCTTATTCAGCCTAGTGAGTGGGATGTCAGTGTGCCTGACTATAGAGTCACCTATTACTAGTATGTTAGGTATGTTATTTTGCCTTAAGGGCTGTGATTGCATGGCACACTGGTTTTGTGAAGTATGTGTTTCATGATTTGTGTTGGGGGGGTGGAGGTTGCTTGGATGTCTGCTTTAGAGGTCTCTGTTGCTTTTGCAGATTTTTATTTAGAGCCTCCTAGTATGTTTTTGTGTATTTATGAGTGTTTTTTGCCAGTGCTGGTTTAATGGGTCTATGTGAGACTGGTGGTGTGATGCAAGTATTTACCTTCTCCTCTTGACTATCTGATCCAGCCTTGGGTTGAGAGAGCTTAGCCTCTAGTTTGGTTGTATAATTGCATCTCTCACATGTATTAGTGTTTGGTGGTAGGAGGAGAGGGTTGTCTGTGTACATGAAGCAGTTGTAACATTGCCTCAAAATGCCCAGATTCACCAGTTGGACTGGAGAGTACGCCTGAAACTGCCCTTTGGACATGCCTGGATAGGTACAGTAAACAGTTTTACTGAATGGCTGGTAAGGTTGAATAGAGAGCCTTGTCCTTCTCTACAGTATAGGAGGGTCTAGTGCTAGGGTTTATAAGTGCTTGCTATGAGTTTTGAGCAAGTGATGGGCTGAGAAATGAATGGCTTGAGTGCTTAAGTTGAAAGTTTGTCTAGTTCCAAGGGAATAGCAGGGAAATGAAAGAGATAGAAATTAGCCCAAAATGGCGAATAAACTACTAATTTCTGGGGTGAAACCACTCCTCCAGGGACAGATAGGCTGCTCAAAGCTCCCCTCTCTCACAGGAGAACAGAGAAACTTCCTTCTATACAGGTAAGGTATGGGCAAACACAGAGATTTGTAATACAGCCCTGAATTCAGCACTTAACCTGAAAACTGGACTATACTAGCTTAGAAAGTTGGGAAACAAGTATATATATATATATATATATATTCAGAAAATAAAGCAGATACAATCAAAAAACTCTTTAAATGCACAGAAAAGGATACTTATTGTTATATATCTCAGATCAGAGTTGTAGTCAATGCCACTAGTAATAAAGTACAAGAAACACAAATATAGCAAAAGCAGATGAATAGAATGCAATTTTTTTATATTTATTTATTTATTTAATTTTACATTTGTTGACCGGGCTTGTCTAAGTGAAAATATGTCCATTTTCAGTAGAGGCCCGGGGAGAAAAGCTCCAAGCATCGGCAGTGACAAAGCATACAATATATACCAATAGTAAAATGAGTTACAGTACATTGTTTAAATTGTAGGTAAGATAAACTTGTAGAGAGTTTTTTAGTAGGTTTAAGCCAAGATCAAATACAGAGAACAAACAAACAACATTTGAGAGATAAAAAATATATGGAGAATCCCAATTTTTTTTTTTTAGTACTAAGAAGGAAACTTTATTACAGGTAGGCAACATAGAACAGTGGAGTAGAGAAGTATTGGGAGAGCAAGAAGGGGAAATGAGATATCAGTCAGGGTTAGAGCAGGGACAAAGCCAGTGAGTTTTAAGATATTCTTTAAGATGTTTTTTAAAAAGCAGTGTGGAAGCAAGGGTAGAAAGTTCACTAGGAAGCTGGCTCCAGGTTTTTCCCACTGTGTTGGTAAAAAGTGAGTCCCCAGCTTTGTTGTTGGATTTAATA
Source organism: Protopterus annectens (assembly GCF_019279795.1). NCBI lineage: Eukaryota > Metazoa > Chordata > Ceratodontiformes > Protopteridae > Protopterus > Protopterus annectens. The sequence continues at coordinate 111,121,775 of NC_056729.1, read as the reverse complement.
GTGGAAACTAGAAGCTTATTAGCTGAGCGTAGTGTTGCAAGATTTTTGTAGGGTGTAATCAGATTAGTGAGGATTGGGGTATTATTAGGGTGGTAAAGGAACTTTTGGGTGATAACAAGTTGTTGACAAAGTAGTTGGTTCTGCAGTTCTAACCATCCCAGTTGTTTGAGGTTGTGACAGTGGTGAGTTCTAAAAGGAGTGCCAGTGGCATATTGGGCTATGTTATTGTAACTGGTTGAAAGTTTGGTGAGGTTGTTTTTAGATAGATTTATATATATTGCAGAAGCATAGAACAGGGTAGAGATCATGTGGGTCTGGGCAATAGTGGTTCTGGCTATAGGGGTAAGGAAGGATTTGATTCTATAAAGGGTGCCTAATTTTTTGTTGACAGAGTTTATAGTAGTATTAATATGGTCATCATAGCTAAGGTTGTTGTCAATTGTTATTCCCAGGAGATGAGTTGTAGTGCCAGGGGATATGTTATTTCCATTGTTAGAGGTTACTGTGAAGTGAAGTTGTGATGACTTTTGAGTAGGAGCAAACAGCAATAATTTTGTTTTTTGGGGTTCAGAAGGAGGCAGTGCTGCATGAACCAATTTTCAACAGTGTTAAATACTGTCTGGGTGAGTGTCTGGAGCGAGGTTATGGACTTGGCTGAACATATTAAAATAGAGTCATCTGCATATTATATGCAGGTGGCTTGAGGAATTTTGGCATGTAGATCATTAATAAATATTGAAAAGAGAACCGGGCTTAAAATATAGCCTTGTGGTACTCCAGTGTTCACAGGGAGGGGTGAAGAAAGATTATTATTCCAAAGCACTGCTTGCTGTCTGTTTTCTAAATTAGATTTAAACCAGCGTAATGCTTGTGGGTCAAGTGATTGGGCTTTTAGTACATCAATAAGCATGTGATGGTTAACCATATCAAAGGCTTTTGAAAGGTCAATAAATAGTGCAGAGGAAAGAGAGTTATTGTTACGATGTTTGTTTATACAGTCAGAAAAGGATAGCAGGGCAGTTGTTGTGCTATGGGAAGGTCTAAAGCCATGCTGGCAGTTGGCAAGTAAATTATTGTGGAGAAGGTGGTCAAGTAGTTGTCTGTGGATGCATTTTTCCATTATTTTAGCTATTGGTGAGAGTAAGGCGATTGGCCAAAAGTTGGAAAGCTCAGTAGATGTCCCACCTTTATGTAAAGGGATGATGTGGGAGACTTTCCATATGGAAGGGATTGTGCTTTCTAAAATTGTTCCATTTATAAGGATGGAAATGGGATAGGCAATGGTTTTAGCTGGAAGACAGTCTGCAGAAGGGGTGCATGGTTTGAGTTTTTGAAGGAGGTTGCAAATGAGGGATGTAGGTACAGGTTGTATATGAAAGGTCAGAGCTGGACTATTAGTGGTATTTAATGGGGAAGTGGTAATAGGTGGTAATGTATTAGCTAGGGTTTGAATGGCTTCAGTAAAATAGTTATTAAAGGCATCAGGAATTTGGTTAGAGTTATTATGGTTGAATCCTGATGGGGCAGGAGTTTTAGAGTGCCCTGGCTGAAGTAGTTTGTTGATGCCTGACCAGAACTTTTGTGGTTTTGTTGGTGGGTTTGTTGGAGGTGAAGGTAATAGTTTTTTTTGTCTTGCAAAATGTCTTTTTTGGTGGCATTTCTTAATTGTTTAAAGTAAAGGTGATCTGATGGACTTTTAGAGGCTGTCCATTTGGACCAAATTTTATTTCTTAGGAGGATCTTTTGTCTAGTTTGTTTTGTGAGCCAAAGGGCAATTTTGGTACTTTTTCGGGAAGAGTGATAGGGGGCACGATAATCTAGGATTTGTAGGAATCTAGTATTTAAGTAGGTCACTGCTTCATCAAGTTGAAGATGATACACTGGTGACCAGTCACATACTTTCAGTACATTTTGGAAGCTCTCTGGATGAAAGTGTTTTTTAGAACAGGAGGTTTTAAAAATATTAGCATTAGGGCTATGAACTCTTTGTTTAATAATATAGATTAGAGCATTGTCACTGATATCATCTGGAAGAGTTCCTGGATTATAAGTATCAAGATGGCTGTTTAGAAGGATCCAGTCTAGGGTGCTTTCCTTGCTGCTTGGTTTATGGATTCTAGTAGGTGTAGTTATTATTTGTGAGAATCCATAAAGATTTATGTGATTGATAGGATTAGGGGAGCTACATCAGGGGAGCTATATATATAAAACAATAGAAAGCGAAAAACTGATTTAAACAAGTTACCCAATTAACCAGAAAAAAGCTCAAAACTGGGACCTGCTCCAGCAGTCTTCAATCAGACAAGCTCTAACTGCACACTCTTGCTGCTAGGGTGCAGGGGAACCTTCTCCAAAAAAAGATGGCCTGGGTCAGTGCTCAAGTTATACAAACAAAGCTAGATTCAGCAGGCCTGAATCTGGTCTATGCAGCAACAAGGTGCACCATTTTCAGAAAGAAACATTTCAAATAAGCAGGCACAATAAGCCTGTGACCAGAAATTCCCAGCTCAGAAGGGTAGAATCCAGCCTCCCACAAGAATGCAGACCACACCTTCTTAATGTAAAAAAAACTGGCCCAAAGCCCAAGTGCTTAAACCAGAACTAATACACTTAAGAACAGACACTAAGCCTTCAATCAGCAACTCCCAACTCAGAAGGATGTAACCTTCCAGTCCTGCCACAACAGTGCAGACCACAAACCTTCCTAATGTGAAACAACTGGTCTAAAGCCCATGTGCTTAATCCAAAGGCTTAGAATAACAGTTACAATTTAATCGGCTAATAACAAGCAGTAATAAATGCAGCAGAATAAATGCTATTAAGTACTTTTAAGAACAGGCAGCAAGAGCAAAATAAATAATAAAGTAGGAAGAAACTCAAACACAGTAAGCAGATGAATAAAGTGCAAAAAAATATATTTTTTTTCTCTCCTTATTAGGTAGAATGAACTAAAGACACTAGACTGGGAGGAATGTCACAGGCCAAATATACGGTAGGGGCGGGCAATTGCAAAGTCACCAAATATAAAAAGAAAACACGAATACGGAGGGCAGGGTGGGGGAAAAATCAACTCAGAAAAATAACACTTTCAACACAGATGAGAAGCCAGCAAATATGATCTAAATCAATCAAGTAAAAGCAATTAGAATACTGTAGAACTTTGGAAAGAAGTGCGAAAAAATATACTTATCAATTTATATCTTGAGTTATTTCAGTAGCACTCTCAGTCAGAACTCAATTAGATTCAAGCAATGAATGCAGAGGTAACAAATAGAGAATCTTAATTATACTAGCAAGCCTTGAGACAATCAGATAAAACGCACAAGTTGTTTGGCCAGTATTTAACAGAGCAGGATTAAGGTTGGGGGGAAAAAAACACTTTCCACTCAGAAAAATAACACTTTCAACACAGATCAGAAGCCAGCAAATATGATCTAAATCAATCAAGTAAAAGCAATTAGAATACTGTAGAACTTTGGAAAGAAGTGCCAAAAAATATACTTATCAATTTATATCTTGAGTTGTTTCAGTAGCACTCTCAGCCAGAACTCAATTAGATTCAAGCAATGAATGTGTAATAAGTTATTGTAATAAGTTATTTATTGCTTGTGGACAGGTGTGGGCTTGAACCATGGATGCCTGCATGTAAACCCAGGACTTTAGCCATTACACTGTCTCGGCTTCTTTACAATGCAGTTTTTATATATGAATTTTAATATTTGCATTTTAGTTCACTTTGTTAACTAGCATTACACACAGGATATGATGTCAGCACATACTTTCTATTTAAAAGTGAATAATGTTAGTACCTGCATGACTCTGATGATGCCTGAATAAGAACAGGCGATAGAGCTTAGTCTGAGGTGCTTTTAGCATTTATTTTACTTTCTGGATTTTTAATAAAGGACTGCCTTGCTGTGGAACATGCCGGTTTGATTTTTACATTTTGTTTGGGATTGCCTCATCGTTCTTGTGACTAGAGGGTGCATTTCCTGATTCACCTCCACAAGGAGGCCTGTTACTAGTGGTGTCCTACAGAGCTCAGAACTGGGACATCTCCTGTTTAGAATTTGCTTCTCTTGAAGTCGAGGCAAATGTAGAGGGCCTTTGGTTGACCAAATTTGATGAAGATGTCAAGCTGGCTAAAATCATTGAATCCCCCAAAGATGCAAATATCTCGAGGAAAGGTCTGACACAGACAAATAAATGGTGCCAGAACCATGGCTTAAAACCCAATGCAAAAATTGGATAATGATACCCTTTGGGAAGATGATTACCCCTCCAAATTGCAACATTGATAACACTCCCTATAGAGTAGTAAGGGACGTGGGAACTCCGGTTGACAGTAAACTGAGCTTTGATCATCATGTGTCCATGGTAGTGAGAAAATCTTTCTATGTAGTGCAACTTATAAGTAAGGGAATGGTATGCAAAAAATATGGAGATCACAGTCCCACTGTACTTCGCTCTCATTAGACCAATAATCAAGTACAATGCACCCTTCAGCATGTACCTGATCAGGCATTTGCAACAATTGGAGCAGTCACAGAGGTTCCTCGCTAAAAGAATACAAGGTGTAAATAATTTTATGCAGACCACCTAAAAGCCCTGTCTCTGTATTTAGTTTCCTACAGTCTGCTGAGGGGTGATCTATACCTAACCTACAAGGCATTCTCCATTCCAGCCCTGATTAATCTAGTACACATTCACAAAGCAAACAACACTAGAAATACCCATGCTAAGGATCTAAACCTCATCTGTAACATAAACAAAACATGTTGAAGGGATAGGTATGTGTCTCAAAGATTACCCCTTCTCTGAAACAGACTCCCAATTCATGTGAAACAGACCTCCACCCTAAGCCTATTCAAACACAATTTGGTCAAATGGATGGGAAATTACAAATTCACCCCTGGCTTGTTATCTGTGGCCCTTACACACAGGGGCAAATTGTAGATGCCTTAAGTCACAGGTATATACCAAAGGCATTCTAGCTCATGGTCATTGATAATTGGGAAAATTGGGGCATGAATGAATAGGCTAAAAAAGGCTCTAGGACACTTAGCTTATTACCTGCTATAATCCTATTAACTAAATGTATGGAATCCAACCATCACCTTTGAAAGTCAAAGTAAAAAATCCATCTAGTTTCACACTTAGGGACACCATCAAACTAAGCATGAGTTAAACCAAATGATAAACTCCCAGTTCAAATAAAAAAAAACTATAGTATTTACCATGCTGTCAGTCTAAAGTCCTTTCTCTCAGTTACTGCCATAGTTCCAACAATCTACAGACAGTGATCATCCTTAGCACATTACAGGTATATGCATATGCAGTGCATATATTATACAATAAATATTTTGACTTTTGGTACACTGATAAAAATTTTAAACAATCAGAACATAAAACACATTAATAAAAACATAATTTAGTAACTTCTGACGACAGTTTACCTACTTAAGTTTGTTGTCAAATGGGGAATTGTAAAACAGAAGTATGCTTATTCGGGCTCAAAATAACAAATCAAATCCCAAAAAATTCCAACCACATTACAGATATGCCATCTCTTCAACATACGAGCACACTGCATTGAATCACTAAGTACTTCTTTTCTTGCTGTCTTACACTTCAGTCCTAAAAAAAGTAAAAGCAAAAGCATCTGCATTATAGTCATATATATCCCCCAGGTAACAATATCCCAATACATGAAGAAATACTAGCCTGGTCATCCAAAAATATAGAGAATGAAACAATCATACTTGGTGATGTGACTATTAACTGGTTAGATATCATACATCATCACCCAACAAACAGTATCAACCTATTTAAGTTCACCCAACTCATTACTATCATAACCAGACCTAACAGAACAACAGCTCAGTATTAGACTGGGTCCTTGTCTCTGACACTAGTAAAATCTCCCCCATTGGCACTTTACCTAACAGCATTAGTGATCACCTACCAGCATACATAATTCGCAAACTAACTCCAGTGCTTAATATACACCACTGTAAGCATACCAGAGACCTATTTCACTTCTGCCCAACTAACTTTAATGGTACCCTACAAAATCTCAACTGGCATCCACTTAAAGTCCTACCACTGAATGATGCTGTTGAATTCTTGAACTCAACATTCTTCCATGTACTCAACAATCTCGCTTTTCTCCAACACAGGAGAGTGAAAGCCAACCAGGCCAGTTGGCTTACAAAATCCACCAAAAACTTATGAAAGCTAGGGATAAAGCCTGGAAATCATGGCATACAAGAAAAAACCCTGCAGACTTCACTCAATACAAAGAACTGTGTAATCAAATAAAGTGACTTGTCACCAAAACAAACAAGACTACTACATTACTCTGCAAAATGACCATATTCAAAATCCTAAAATGTTTTGGATGTTCATAAACTCTCAATTTTACCCAGGCAAAAGTGATAATCCCTCTCCTGTTCCAGACATGGCCCCAGCTGAAACTGCTCACTTTTTACCTCATTCTTTAAAAACAGTATAGTCAACCTTATTGCCAACTTCCCACTAATCAACCCACTGCCTCCAGACCCATCTGATGCAACTAGATCAAACTTTTCTCTTATATACATACCTACCTCCACCATAAAAAAAAAAAACTCCTGCTTAAATTTAAACCTGGATTAAATGCTCCAGATAATTTACCACCACAATTCCTCCAAAAATCAGCAGACAGTATAGCATATCATATCAGAATACTACTGAACAGATCCATTCAAGAGTCCTTCATTCCAACCATCTGGTAAAAGGCATTTAGCCTCCCTCTCCACAAAGGTGGAAACAATAATGATATATCTAACTTTCATCCAATTTCCATCCTCTCTCCCATCTCCAAAATTCTTGAAAAATGTATCTACAGCCCATTACTTAGCTACCTACTACACCACAACCTCCTCTCCCCAACCCAAAATGGGTTCAGGCCTAGTCATAGCACCACCACTGCTTTTATCTTTCTTGGATATAGTCAACCATGCTTAAGACTCAGGATACCTTGTCTCCTCACTATTTCTTGACCTTTCCAAGGCATTTGATACTGTCTACCACCCACTTCTTCTGACCAAACTCTCCAGTTTAGGCATATCTCCCCTACTCTAGGCCGGTTTTCCAACTACCATAGAGATAGACAACAAGCAACCAGATGGCACCAATCCCTCTCTCATTTCCTCAACATCAATACTGGAGTCCCACAAGGGTCTATAATAGGTCTTCAGCATTTTCATTAATGATTTCCTTACCAGCATACCCCATGTTAATGACACCCAACATGCAGATGACTCCACCATCATCTGCATGTCCAAGTCTACTTCAGAACTACTTATACTCGCCCAAAATGCCTTCACCTCCACTGAAATCTGGATGTATAATAACCATTTAGCCCTAAATGCTAATAAAACCAAACTCATGTTATTTACCCCCCCCCCCCACAAAGCAGCCCTAACCAAAAACGAATTTACCATCAACTCACTCAACACTTGCCTTGAAGTAGTCCCATATAACAAATGTCTAGGGGTCATCATAGATGAACACCTATCTTTTATCCAGCATATTAACACAAACATAAAAAAAAACATCAGAAACTAGGCATCCTGTGCAGGCACAAACACTTCCTCACCTATGCATCAAGACTTGCCTCTTCCTTTCTACTTCAATCCTTGCTCTATGGTTCACCTCTCCTTACTAATATACAGTCATACAGTCATCTGTTAAATCCAAACTGGACTCATGCTACAATAAAATCACAACATTTATAACCATTTATAGACACTCCTACCACCACTGCATATCACTCCAACGTCTAAACTGGCTAGAACTTCCCCAACATCTAACATACATTTAACTAACCACAGCTCATAAGCTAATCTATAAGCCTTCTAGTTGTCCTGCCCTCTCCTCTTTGTTCACCTTGTATCACCCAAATAGATCTCTGCGATAAGTCAGTCAGATGCTCCTTAATATAACAAAATGTAACCTTTCAACCAGTCAAATGCATTACCCATATGCTATAGAAAAACTATGGAATGCTTTCACCTTCCAGTAAGATCTACTAGCAACCCTGAATGCTTTAAGACTTCACTGAAACAACACCTGTTCTCCCATTGGCTATGTACATGCACTGACTATAAAAAAATCCAATATTCCTAGCCTTCCTACTTTTCCTCCCCATCTCACTTACGGCCAGTGGTGGCTGGTGACTTCAAATCAAACGGGGGCTGCAGGAGACAGGTGAAAGGATGGGGTCAATGGGAAGGGGTGCGGCCAACTAGAAAGAGGAGGAGCTATGCTCAAAACCACCAAAACTTTAACTTTAATTAAATACGCTGCCCTGGGTGCCAAACCGTCATTATGAGAGTCCAGTCAAGACAAAATGAAGTGTAGAAGAAAATAATATTTCAATGCATTGGCTGCATGACAGCTTACTTAATATCTAGATGGAAACAAAAAGGTTGTGAGGCATGAAAAAATAAATTACTTTTTAAATACATTACTGGAATGCCAGTCAAAATCAAGTATAAGAAAAACAAGAGCACTCAACTCAAATCACTTCTCCTTGCACTGCAGTTCTAATTATAATTTATATTCAGCTTTATAAAATTACCAAGTAACATGCTGAAAGTAGCAATCTCTGTGATACCCCCACTTTTAAAAATGTTTCTTATCCAAAAAAGACCTGCTGCCTGACAACTATCTACTTGTTTCCTGGGGAAAACATGATCAAAGTAAAAAATGAAAAGCAAACAAAAAACAAGCTCAAGATACATTGCTTAAAGGATTACTGTACAGGTAATGGACCACACATGATATCTTGGCATTCTGTTTGATTTACAGATAAAGCCAGCAAAGATGACTGCAAGTCTTCAGCAAATGTAATGAGCTTCTTAAAATAATGTAATCCTGTCCTTTATTACAAATACTGTTATATGCATTTCAATACCCAAGGCTTATACATTATCTAGTTATATAAGTATTCTCTGCATGGCAACAACAGAAAGGCTTCCAATGTTGGCAATTTTTTTAACAGTATGCTTATTAAAGCTTACTTGCATCTTACAATCTCAGACAAGCTTACCTGATGGTCATTAAAGCATTGCTACTTAAGCACAGAGCAACAGGCACTTTCTGAGTAATAATAAGCATAAATCAACAGTATAAAAATATGACAGAAACCAGAACATTCTGCAAAATCACGGACAGAATAAAAGTAGCACTTGTGTCTACCATGAATGGGGGGATACTCTACACATTTACACTGCATAACTGCTTCTTACCTTGCTTGGGCACATCCAGAGTCACTACATGGGGAAGTGAGGTGCAACAAGTATGTCACAATTTGAAATGTCTCCGACTTACTGTGATGGCCTTGAAACATTTGTCATACCTCTCAACCTCAGAACAAGAAATATGGACAGAGCCATACATAGAAGTGGGACAAAGGCCCAAAAATAAGGACAATTTTTAAATACTGCTCTTATAAACTTAGAAAGATAATAGAATAGTAGGTCTTGTATTAGTGTTAATTTTCTGAAAGGTATGAAATCTGAAACTCAAATGTCTGTCATTATTTTCTAACTTTAGTCTTTAACGATTTGCCACTAATTTGTCAAAAAAAACACAATTTTATGAAAAATGGACCAAAAATGAGATGCAAAATTATAAAATAGCCACACAATACAGATGGGAACCTGTCAAAGAAGGGACACTTTTTTAATATTAGTACTGCTAACTTGAGCAGCTGACAAAATAAAAGAATCTACATGCATTTCTGAAATAAAAGTAATCTATAACTCTGATTATTACAGTTATTTCTTAATTGTAAGCCCTCCATGTTTTCTTCCAAAATTGCCATTTTATGGTGGGATTATTAGGGGAAGAGCAACATTTTGAGCCAAAATCGGGGACAGTTGAGAGGTTTGGATATGCCTAATTCTATAAAGCAATTTATTTGCACGTACCTCTCAACCTGTTAATGCAGGAAATCTGGACAAGGCCAAATATACTGGGGGAACATATAAACAGTACTATAAATTGTTGTATAAACTGAGACAATTGATAGAATAACAGGTCTTGCTTTAGCATGCATTTTTCTGAAGGTTATGAAGTCTGAAATTCAGTGTCTGTCATTATCTAGTGACTTAATTACTAAATTATTTGCCAGAAAACCACACATTTTATGAGGAACAAACCAAAAATAAGAAGCACAAATCTATTCATTCTGTGAAAATTTGGACAGTTGAGAGGTATAGTTCAGCCGGGGCTGTCGAATTTGCCGCCCTTCCCACAAAATCATGGACGAATGGAGCCTCCCCCCTGCAGCCATTCCAATGAACCATTACTTGGCTATTTCACCCCATTTACCATAAACACTAATGTGCATACTGCTTTACTTATGATGATTTAGACTTCATATGAAAGTTTTATTTTGCATTTTACAGCATAAACACTAAGACACCTGCTAAATCTCACAATGAAAACAGACTTGGCATTAAAACTTATATGCCCTTGAAACACACATTAATTGAAACAGCATTGAAACCCACATTCAAAGAAAATACATTTTGCCATTAGCAGATAAAGATTAACTTTGGGCTGTTTTCAAATCATAGGCCCCTTGCACATGAAACATACACGTGGTCTTTGATACAGCTTCCTGATTGTATTACATTATATTCCTTGTACAATATAGTACAGTTGTTAGAGGGCGTTTTAAATTTGTTTTGAATATTTTTCCAGTAAACAATTAAACAAAATGCATGCACCAATAATGACAACATTGCCCAATTCAGAACATTTTTCCAGTAAACAATGAATCAAAATGCATGCACCAATAACAACAAAACTGCCCAATTCAGAACATTTATATCATAAAAGTCTACTCAAACTTCTACAGTCCACCAGTATCAGTAAATATGCACAATCTCTGAAGAAGTAAAAGTCATCCAAATAATTCCACATTAAAGAAATCTGTAACTAATGAAGAGGTTGCTGCTAGCAAACAACTTTATATTTCATTGTTTCATCTACAAATAAAGTGCCTGTTGCCCTTGAGGAATAAATTGCCTAAGTTGCATTAAAAAAAGATAAGCTAGTGATATTGCAATAGGGAATGGATGGCAAACTGATAACATGTTCATAGTTACTGGTTATCTTCACCAAAAAGGACTATAGCATCCCGCCCTTTACAATATAGTACAGTATCAACAATGCATTTGCCTACTGTGGGAGTAGAACCCACAGCCTTCTGCATCAAAAGCAAGTACATTACCTATTGTGCTATTAACAATGCAAGCAGACTCAGCATAAGCAGCACTAAACTTTTGTTCCCCTGCAGCTCTCAGCTTCTTGTAAAATCTATTTGACACTCAGCTGCATCTCTGAACTTTGCAGCACAAGAAATCTGGAAAAATCCAAAATTTCTGGGGGGGGGGGCAAAAGGCCAAAAAACAGGGACACATTTTAAACATTGCTTGTACAATGTTGGAAAGTTGTTAGAATAACATGCTGTGTTACCACCATCCATTTCACTGCCAAGTATTGAACCCAGGACCCTGTGCAAAACAATCAGAGCAACATACCACTATGCCAAATCATCTGTTTTAAAAAAGAAAGGAAGACTGAAACTTAAATGGCTACAGTTTAGTGAATTCAGTTCTCACCATAGCTGTCAACGTCTTAGCACAAAACACCTGAACAAAGCCAGTAATGGGGGAATACAGCCCCCAAACATATTCAGTGAGTTTAGTTATCACCATAGCTCTCAACCTTGGCACACAAAACCTGGACAAAGCCAATAATGGGGGAATAAAGTCCAAATAACAGGGACAAATATCCATTGAGGACACTAGAGCAAACCCATACAAACACAGGGAGGACATACAGACTCCACACAGAAGGCACCCCAGCCAAGAATCAAACCAGACAACCTGTAACAATGCTACCACTGCACCACTGCACTATTAGCTATGGTAAGTAACAAAACTACAGAAACCACAGATTTTATGAGGAACAGAACAGAACAAATATGAGGCAAAAATCTGCAAATGTTTTACAAATGGTGGTGGGTAGGGAATTCAGGCTCTTGCCACTTGGGCCCAAGGTACAGGGTTCAAGCCTTATTCTCTACCCACCACCATGTAGCAACTGGGGCATTTCACACACACTGCAGATCCAGTTCTCCGTAGTAGCCTGATCACCTGTCTGTCCTCCATAAAAGCCCATGAGTGAGATGTGAATAGACTGGAGCCTGCAGGTGATGCAGTCCAGTGGTCTGTGTGATCCTCACTGCTCAGACTTCTGGGCTGGAGGGCGGAGCTTCCACACTGCCTAACACAGCAGTCACGAACTAAGCACTCATGCATGGAGTTCCGGGACTCACAATTTATTTTATTCTTTTTACAGGTGGGGGGGGGCTGCAGTCCTATAGCATGAGCCGCCTTATGGCTCAGACTCCTCGTATATACATTCAGTGCTTCCAGCTTACTAAGTCCAACATGTGGCACACAGCCACACACAATCTACTATTATCAGTTACCTAGCATATCTTTTATTCACTCTTGATGCCTATATAACAGTAGCTCTAAGGCTATACCTTATTTCAGTATCTTTAATCTGCTGCTCTCCATCTTTCCCTGTCTTCTGCAAATCTGCAATACTGTATTGTTCACACATTTGCTATTATCACGTCATCAGTTGTATTCTTGTTTGGCTTGCATACTTAAAATCTAGCATCTATATAACTAGTATTATCTATTTTATTGTATCACCTATTCTGTAATGTAGTGTTCTGTGCAATGACTGCTTGATTTCTGTATTTTGATTCTGTAGCTCTATCATGTTTTGTTTTTTGGAGCTTTTCTCCCCAGGCCTCTACCGAAAAATGGGTTCACCCATTCCAAGTAGACCTCCCAGTAAACAAAATGCAAATAAATAAATAAATAAATAATAAAAAATATCACATTAGACCTCAAGTGGGACATATTGCAAAACCCAGTCTATATCTATTATTGCATTCTTAAAAATGAGCCATCTTAGCAGAAAAAAATGGTCCTTTAACACTGCTAGATAATCCAGTTGGAATTTCAGGTTCTGTCATCTACATTCTCTCATAATATCATACAAATGAGCACATTATTCTGCTGTGTGAACAGAACAGTCAAAACAATTTTCCTGTTTCCCAAATTACAAAATTTACCATCACTTAAGTACTACTCTACTTCTCACATTCATCACAGTTTCAATTGTTTCCTCAGTTTTGGGAACTGAGACTATAGCATAAATTCATAGGCTCACAGGTAATCACTAGGATAGATGCCCTTGTGGGCCTTTTCAAGTCTAGCCAGTTTCCCTTTTTGTGCTCAAATTAACCTATGCCATTTAGTTAGAGATTGGCCTTACCCATCCCACTTTCAATAATTATATATTACCCCTATCCAAACTGTTCTTTTGATGTTGAAAAAGAAGTTTACAACCCTAGACTGAGTATTTCTGATGCCAATTGACTTGGTGATGTGCAGTAAATTCATTAATATTGGGGTGTAGGATGCTTTGCATGCTAGACACAGGTCACATTTTAGCAGTCTGAAGGTGACTCTGAGTATAGTAACATGGTTTTTAGTTGGTCCATATTGGACATGTTGTTTAGGTCTTGTATCCTTTTAGTAAGGTATCTCTGGGAGCATGTTGCATGTGTGGCTTTAAATGGGCTTTATATTCAGTGACTGGCCTGATGACAGCTGAGTAAAGTGGGACAATGACATCCCTGGCTGCTCTTGACCTGTGACCTCTCTGTTCTGATAATTTTAAGTTGTTTCCTTACCACTTCATATAAAGCCTTTTTATGGGTGCTCTGATATTTTGTAGGGATACAAGCTAACCTTTTCCCTTGGATTAATCTTACCATATTTTTGAATCAGATTTTTCCTTCATGGCAGTCCTGAAACCACATCCTTATTTCTTAACAGAAACTTCCTTTACTCTTGTTTCTGTGGCTGAGATAAGGTGTCCTTATCTTGATGTGACTGAGCACCACCCTCTTAATTTCTTTTTCTTCTCTAAGTTGCTCTCCTTTTGCAAAGGGTACATTTGAATAAAATAACATACTTTATCTTCAGTTTTATTTTTCTCATTATTTACAGAGCTTTTCCACCTTTGAGATTTTTATGATATAAAATGGGTGTATGGGTTTCAAATACTGAATTAGGTACTGTTTCTCCCTTTTTAACTATTCTAGCGAAATCTTTCTTATTACAGTTCACCCTCTCAACCCCCACCTGCTGTTAAAATTCTTCCATTCTGTGGCTTTCTGTTTTAGCTTGGCAGAAGATCTATAATTCAGCTCAAGTGATGTACTTTCCTAACTTTACTCCCTTAGAATGCAAATTTATAGTGAGTGATTCATTTTCTTTAGTTCTGCTAGTCACGTCACATCCCTGCTTCACAATTATCTCAGGCTACAATAATTATGCATGTATTTGTTCATTCATTTATTTATTTGTTTATTTGCTTGTTTGTTTATTTATTTATTTATGTTTATGCTTCATTGACCAGTTAGTTCCATTAGGTCACTGGCCACTTTTCAGCATGACCTGATAATTCACTTCTTTCTACTGATTCTGCTCTTGTAGGTTGCTTTTTCACAGTATGTTGCAATATTTTAGTGTGTAATGTCTTCCCTTCTACAGATTCTGTTATTGCACATTCCCTCTTGTGGGGGTGCATTGACATATCATTTTTAAGTGGTATATATTCTCTTCCTCTGTTATGTCCCCAGCCAAATCTTTGTATCTTTAGAGCTTTTCAACTGTATACCTAGATCTTTCTTGAGTTTTATACACTTGACTGCATTCTTCTGGTGGTTTCTTCCTAAGTGAGGCATAGGTATAGCTGCAGATTTATTTACTTGCTGGTTGCTCTCCCCACATTCAGATGGTGTTCAGTCAAAATAATTGCTTTCTTCCTATTGTCTGTGCAATTCTTTAAAGTGGAAAATCTTTCCCTACTATCATGTCATGTGTTAAAATGGAAATAAGCAAAAGATAAATTACCTTCTCAAACATCATTTATGCTTCTGTCTAATAAATGGGACACTATCTTCTCATCATGAATGCAGAACATGTATTGCTTTGTTAGTAGTTGTTTTCTTTTAGGGATACTTATCTTTTGTATAATGGCTGAATTTAATACTCCTTGCAGGTTTCATAATGCTTGCTTAATTTTGCAGTAAGACAGCAAATTAATACAGTTTCCGTCCTATTAGCAGGTATAGCCATAACATCACTAGTAATGTGCTTTCTAGCGGTAATTATTTTCACAGGTGCAGCAGTCTTAGTATCATTTGAACAAAATCTACTTATGTAACGCTGTTTTCCACATTTAAAATACAATATGTCTACAGAAGTTAATCTTTGTTGCCTACATTTGACAAAGGTTATACTACAGGTCTAGAATTCTCACTTTTCTATATCGCTTTATTGTATAGCAATACTCCTAGAGCAACACAATTTTCCAAGTTTTAGGATCACTGTGACTCACCCACTTCCTTGAAACAATAGGCAAATGGATTTCACATTTTTAAAACAATCATATTAGTTTTATTATCTTGACACTTAGGGTTTAACCATAATTCCTTTAAATCAGGGAACTGTAACCCTAACTGTTGTGCTATAAAAAAATGTCCGGTTATGAAATTTTAGGCTTCTCTCTATAGAAGAGTTAGATGGGGTTATAGATAGGAGACCATATTTTTTATTCATGAATAGAAAATCTTCAAAAAGACAACTATGTTATAAACCACAGTTGAATAAAAATAAAATATTGTCTCAGAGAGTAGGAACATTTCCCTGTAGAAACTGCATGACATGCAAGTTTATCTGCTCAAACACTACTTTCACACATCCAGCTCAGAAGTTTAACATAGATATTGATTTATGTGCTGACTGCAGAACACAGTATTTAGTTTACCTTAGCTTTTGTAAAACATGTTATGTATTTTATGTTGGTAAAACCAACAGAAGTTTTAAAGAACACATTTTAGAGCATCTAAGAGATATAATAAATGCCAAAGAAATTAATGCTTTGGCAAGACATGTACAAGCTGAGGGTATAAAACATGTTTTTAACTTTCAAGCCTTAGAAATTATAAAACAAAATAGTAGAGGTGGGTGACATTAGGAATAGGACTGAAAAAGCAGAGCAAAGATGGATTCTGCTACTGCAACCTGATAAATGTCCAGGGATTAATGATGCAGTGTCACTTAAACCCTTCCTAAAAGCTAGACCACTCAAATACTAAATCTTCAAAAGACACATTTCAATATTATATTATGTTGTTTGTTTTTTTCAGCTTTTTCTGGTTAAGGGTCACCACAGTGGAACTCCAGTCCGCTAATGATTGGCAGTAGATTTTTAAGGTGCCGAGTTGCCAGCCCGA